>NC_057805.1:225234790-225244210 GCF_018294505.1 Triticum aestivum
CCCGCGGCCCCGTGCTCCGCCGCCCGAGCGCCGCCTCCTCTTCCCCGAGCCTCTCCAACTCCGACCGCCGCGGCTCCGTCTCCGGTGAACAGCCCCGGCCGTCCTCGATCCACGCGCCGACGAACCCTCCAGATCTAGTTCGAGGTTGACTTTCCCCCCCTCTCGAATTTTTCTCTAAGTTCCGAAGTTCCAACATTTTGTTGCCATGTTTATTGCATCATAACTCTTTGCATACTGCTCCGTTTCGTGCGTGCAATATACCGAAATGTTTGACACGAGATGCTCTTCATTTTGTTCCATTGTGCCATTCTCGTTTGAGTCCATATTCATGCCCAAATCTCTGGTGCAAGAGTGCTATATGATGTTTACTGCTGTTATTTATCAGAACTTGATGTTTTGTTATTTTTGTTGCATTTGATGTGTGCATCTTATAGGCATGAGCTCTACAGGTGTTTGATCTATGCCATGCCATCTTTACGGAGGTGTATGACATGTATTTTTGTGATCTATGTGGTGACTAGCACAAGCATGCAAACTAGGCTTCGTGATGTTTCTGTTTCCAGGGACTTAGAATTTTTGCCAAGTCTGTTACTGCTGTTATTTTGTTGCCATGTATCCATGTGTCTACAGAGAGATCCATGCTTCTTTTGAGTATGTCCAGTAAGGATGTTTTGTAGGTATTGTTGTACTATTTCCATTCATGCCCCTTTTGAAATTATGGACTGCCATAGCATGTCTCAATCTTGCTCTACTTTTGCTATAAAATATTTCTGGCAGAATGTTAACATGATATTCAATTTTGCCAAGGTTGTTGTAGTCGATCCATACATGCTATGAACTTGCTCTTGCCATGGTTACCTTTATAAACATGCCATATTTCTGTAGGGATGCTTGTTTTGTCATGCATTGCTTTTTGATGAGTGAATCAAGCTCACCAAGATACCTTCATAATTCTGTTAATTTCATGCTCTGTTTTCTGCCAAGTCTGAAACCTGTTAACAAAACTTGCTATATTTACATGGGTGCCATCATATCTTCTGATCCTTTTTGGCTCATGGTCAGTAAGGGACTTTTTCTCTATGAATTTAGTAGATTCATGCTATGGATTGTTTTGCTATGTTAAGTTCCTGTAGCATGTTGATTGCTTGCTCTGAACATTGCTACCTGATGCTGTTTCAGCCATGTCCAGTATTTTTTCCAAGTCTGTTAAGCTGATATCTTTTGCACTTTTGCCATGTTTGTTTGAACCTGTTATAGTGTGATATAGCCATAGCTCATTGTTCATATTTTTTCAAGCATCTCCTGTAGATTACTTCCATATGCTTTTTTGCTATGTTGGAGTGTTGTAGCATAGTTACTTGTTGTATTCTAAGTGCTATCATGCTGTTAATCGCAGAATCGTGTCATTTTTGTTTTGCTCGCCTTTTGCGAACCGTGCATCCGTTTCTGGTGATCTTTATATCGATTTCGACCGAAATCATCTCATCTTTCCAGTGGCATACTTGGTTTGCCAAGTTACTGCATTGTTCATCCTTTTTCTTCCGGAGCACGCATACGCATCGCATATCATATCTCGCATATCATGCATGTATTGCATCATGTTGCTTATGCATTTCCCGTGATTGATTCCATTGCTTGTGTTCTTGCTGTGGGTAGAGCCGGGAGACGAGTTCGTGAATGAGTAACCTGTTGAGTACGCTTACGAGGATCAAGCTTTCGACAACTCTGAGAACCTTGCAGGCATGATGACCATACCCTTGAAATCACTTCTATCTTTGCTTTGCTAGTTGTTTGTTCTATTGCCATGCTGCGCTACCTACCACTTGCTATATCATGCCTCCCATATTGCCATGTCAAGCCTCTAACCATCCTTTCCTATCAAACCGTTGTTTGGCTAAGTTACCGCTTTTGCTCAGTCCTTCTTATAGCGTTGTTAGTTGCAGGTGAAGTTGAAGTTGGTTCCATGTTGGAACATGGATATATTTTGGAATATCACAATATCTCTTATTTAATTAATGCATCTATATATTTGGTAAAGGGTGGAAGGCTCGGCCTTATGCCTGGTGTTTTGTTCCACTCTTGCCGCCCTAGTTTCCGTCATACCGATATTATGTTCCTTGAGTTTGCGTTCCTTACGCGGTTGGGTGATTTATGGGACCCCCTTGACAGTTCGCCTTGAATAAAACTCCTCCAGTAAGGCCCAACCTTGGTTTTACCATTTGCCTACCTAAGCCTTTTTCCCTTGGGTTTTCGCGAGCCCGAGGGTCATCTTTATTTAACACCCCGGGCCAGTGCTCCTTCGAGTGTTGGTCCGAACCGAGCCGCCTGCGGGGCCACCTCGGGGAAACTCGAAGTATGGTTTTACTCGTAGCCTGTCTCATCCGGTGTGCCCTGAGAACGAGATATGTGCAGCTCCTATCGGGATTTGTCGGCACAGTCGGGCGGTCTTGCTGGTCTTGTTTTACCATTGTCGAAATGTCTTGTAAACCGGGATTCCGAGAGTGATCGGGTCTTCCCGGGAGAAGGTTTATCCTTCGTTGACCGTGAGAGCTTATAATGGGCTATGTTGGGACACCCCTGCAGGCTATTATCTTTCGGAAGCCGTGCTCGCGGTTATGAGGCAGATGGGAATTTGTTAATGTCCGGTTGTAGAGAACTTGACACGTGACTTAATTAAAATACACCAACCGTGTGTGTAGCTGTGATGGTCTCTTTTCGGCGGAGTCCGGGAAGTGAACACGGTTTGAGTTATGCATGAACGTAAGTAGTTTCGGGATCACTTCTTGATCATTTCTAGCTTCGCGACCGTTGCGTTGCTTCTCTTCTCGCTCTCATTTGCGTATGTTAGCCACCATATATGCTTAGTTTCTTGCTGCAGCTCTACCTTTCCGATAAGCTTAAATAGTCTTGATCTCGCGGGTGTGAGATTGCTGAGTCCTCGTGACTCACAGATTCTACCAAAATAGTTGCAGGTGCAAATGATACCAGTGCAGATGACGCAAGCGAGCTCAATTGGGAGTTCGACGACGAACGTGGTCATTACTATGTTTCGTTTCCTGATGATCAGTAATCTAGCCCAGTTGGGACGATCGGGGATCTAGCATTTGGGGTTATCTTATTTTCATTTGGATTTGACCGTAGTCGGTCTATGTTTGGATTTTGGATGATGTATGGATTAATTTATGTATTGTGTGAAGTGGGGATTGTAAGCCAACTCTCGTTATCCCATTCTTGTTCATTACATGGGATTGTGTGAAGATAACCCTTCTTGCGACAATACCACAATGCGGTTATGCCTCTAAGTCGTGCCTCGACACGTGGGAGATATAGCCGCATCGTGGGCGTTACAAGTTGGTAATCAGAGCCATTCCCGACTTAGGAGCCCCTGCTTGATCGAATCGTTGGTGTTGTTGAGTCTAGAACAAAAATGTTTTGAGTCTTAGGATTATATATATCGGAGAGTAGGATTCTTTTTACTCCTCAGTCCCTTCGTTGCTCTGGTGAGGCCTCCTGACGTAGAAGTTTTGACTCTTCTCTCCTCAAATCTCACTAAATTTTTTTTAGGATCAAGCGGATATCTTGGAATCGTTCCGATGGTTTTGTGACGAGAACATTGTTCTTGGTGCCTCCTGTCATTTAGGGGTTGTGGCAGTGTCCCGGGGAGTTGAGCTCCGAGGTGTTGTCGTCACAATTTTATCATTGCAGTTCTGGAATACCTGAGTTTCGCCGACATCGAAAATCTCTTTTATGCAGTTGTTGGTGAGATCACCTCGACGCCACCCAGTACTTGGGCGGGAGTTCGGGAGTATTGCCATAACTCGTATAACGGATGCTTTTCGAAGGTTGAGGTACACGATTTCCGAACGTTCCTTGGTTATGTGTTGACGGATGGATACAGCTGGATCTAGGGATTGCTAGTTTGGTTGATATATTTTGTGTCTCCTGTATCCCCAACACCAGATTGCATAACCAGAAAGTTTCGGGAGTTTATAGGTGGGATTCAAGTAGCTCTTAGCATTTCTTCCCGCAGATATTTGGTTTGTGATTGGGTAATCCTTACCACTTATTTGTTCCAGTTGCACCTTGTTATTTTATTCATCAATCTCTTAGCAAGTGGCTTCTCACCTTATGAAAGTGTGATGATTTACTATGGAATTCATTCGTTCATCCTCGTTCGAATGTTTATTGTGAAGACTATGTTGCAATTTCTATCCATTGATTCAATTTGTCTATCTGTCTATCAAGATGCTAACGGATGTCACCCTCTTCAGGATGGCTCCGCCAACGCGTCAGAATCCGGAACGCAATGAGGGGAGTCAGGCAAACCCTCCGCCACCACCTCCGCCTCCGGAGGCATGGCAAGCTATCATGGCAGCCACCAACGCCAATGCTCAGATGATTTTGCAACTCTTGCAAGAACGCACACAAGGGCAAGGCAACCAAGGAAATCAGGGCCAAGGCAACAATCAGCCTCACTTCACTACCCTCAACCAGTTCCTCGCTAATCAGCCGAAGTCTTTCAGCTACTGTGCCGAGGCCACAGACGCCGATGATTGGCTCGTGGACATCAACAAGCATTTTGAATGTAGCAATGTCAGGCCTGAGGACTTGTTCGCTTCTTTTCAACTCAAGGATCAAGCTGCCGAGTGGTATCAACAATACAAAGATTCCAGAGGAGGTCGTGTGATTACCTGGGATGATTTCCGCGGAGACTTCAAAGCTCACCACATTCCACAAAGTGTTTATGAGAGCAAGCGTGAGGAGTTCCGCAATCTCAAGCAAGGCAGCATGTCCGTGTATCAATACAATACTCAGTTTCAGAAACTCGCTCACTTTGCTAAGCAAGACGTTCCTGATAAAAAGAGCATGATCTATCAATTCAGAGGTGGCCTCAGAGAAGATCTGCAATTACCTCTCGTGCTTTTTGAGCCGACCAAGTATGATGATTTCTACAACATGGCTCTGAAGCAAGAGGCTGCTCAGCTCAAGTGTGAGGCTTCTAAGAAGAGAGTCAGGACGCAGTTCAGTCTTCTTGTTCCTCACTAGTGGCTGCTAAGCAACGGAAGTTCTGGTTGCCTCCTCCTCCTCCGTTTCGTCAGCCTTTCCAGCAGAAGAACAAAGGTGGCCATGGATCTTCCCACCCACCCAACCCTGGCTATCAGAACAAGTCTCACAATCAAGCTGCAAAGTCGAATGCTCCTTATCATCGTCCACTCTCAGAGGTGACTTGCAACAAGTGTCAGCAGAAAGGTCACTATGCTAACAAGTTCTTCAACCAAAGGCGCCTTCCGCATCCTCCTCCAGTGAGATCTTCCAGCAATGCAGTGGTCAAGCATAATCCCAAGTCTGCAAAGGTGAACATGATGAATGCAGCTCAAGCAGAGGAATCTACTGTTGTGATAATGGGTAATCTCTCAGTTAATGATATTCCTGCAAAAGTCTTATTTGATACCGGTGCATCGCATTCTTTCATGTCATATCCTTTTGCATCAAAGCACAATTTTGACACAGAAGAATTACCTAGAGCAATGCAAGTTATTTCTCCGGCTAAGCGTTTGAGATCTACCTTGTTGGTTCCGAATGTCGGTATCAAGATGGCGACTATAAATTTCTATCTAAACCAATTGTCCTTGGTGACTCGGATATTGATCTAATTCTCGGGATGGACTGGCTTTCTAAGCACAAGGCTCAACTTGATTGTGCTGCCAGGGAAATTAAATTGACACACGCTTCTGAGGATGTTAGCATTTATGCCGCTCGTGATGAAACCAATCGGTTGTTTTCTCTCAATGAGAAGGGCGAGTTGGATGCTATTTCTCAAATTCGAGTCGTTTGTGAGTACCAAGATGTCTTTCCAGAAGAGCTTCCGGGTATGCCTCCTCATCGGCCAGTCGAGTTCGTTATCGATCTTGAGCCTGGCACTGAACCTGTTTGCAAGCGTCCTTACAAGCTTGGACCCAAGGAGCTGAAGGAATTGAAGAAACAGCTCGATGAACAAGAGCGTCTGGGTCTGATCAGACCGAGTTCATCTCCGTGGGGTTGTGGTGTTCTTTTTGTCCAGAAGAAGGATGGCACAGACCGACTTTGTGTCGACTACCGTCCATTGAACAAAAAGACAATCAAGAACAAGTATCCACTTCCCAACATCAATGAGCTATTCGAGCAACTTAAAGGTTCTAAAGTATTCTCCAAGCTTGACCTTCGTATGGGTTATCATCAGATTCACATTCGTGAAGAAGATATTCCCAAGACAGCATTCAGAACAAGCTTTGGTTCTTATGAATATACTGTCATGTCTTTCGGCCTTGTCAATGCTCCTCCAACATTCTCTCGGATGATGAATTTCATCTTCAATCCCTATACCAATGAATTCGTCCTGGTGTATCTCGATGATATCTTGGTCTTCTCCAAGAATAAGAAGGATCATGCCAAACATTTGCGATTGGTGCTCGACAAGTTCAGAGAGTATCAATTCTATGCGAAGTTTTCCAAATGTGAGTTTTGGCTTGATGAAGTTCTTTACCTTGGTCATATTATCTCTGCCAAGGGCATCGCTATTAATCCTGAGAAGGTGTCCGCAATTGTGAATTGGGAACCTCCTCAAAATGTCAAGCAGCTTCGCAGTTTTCTTGGTCTTGCAAGCTATTGCCGAAGATTCGTTGAGAATTTCTCTAAAATTGCAAAGCCTCTTTCCAACCTCCTCCAGAAGCATGTGAAGTATGTATGGACTCCTGAGTGTGACGTTGCTTTCAACACTCTCAAAGAGAAACTCGTCACAGCTCCTGTCTTAACTCCTCCTGACGAATCCAAGCCATTTGAAGTTTTCTGTGATGCTTCTCTTCAAGGTCTTGGTGTTGTGTTAATGCAAGAGAAGAAAGTTGTAGCCTATACCTCTCGTCAGTTGAAGCCCAACGAAAAGAATTACCCCACTCACGATCTTGATTTGGTGGCAGTTGTCCATGCATTAATAACATGGAGACATCTCTTGTCGGGAAGAAAAGTGGACATATTCACCGATCATAAGAGTCTCAAGTACATCTTCACTCAGCCCAACCTCAACCTCAGGCAAACTCGATGGGTCGAAATGATTCAAGAGTACAATCCGAGTATTGAATATACTCCAGGCAAAGCCAACGTCATTGCAGATGCTTTGAGCAGGAAGGCTTATTGCAACAGCTTAATTCTCAAGCCATTTCAACTGGATCTTTGTGAAGCTTTCCGCAAACTGAATCTCCAAGTTATTCCTCAAGGCTTTCTTGCTAACCTCTCAGTCTCTCCTACTTTGGAAGATCAAATTCGTGAGGCACAACTCCTGGATACCATGGTGAAGAAGGTGAAACGTGGTATTGACAAGGGTCTTTCCAAATACAAGTGCTATCACATTGATGACAGAGACACTTTATTCTTCGAGGACCGGATTGTGGTTCCTAAAGGTGATCTAAGGAAAGTCATAATGAACGAGGTGCACAATTCTCTTCTTTCCATTCATCCTGGAAGTACGAAGATGTACCATGACCTCAGGCAGTCGTATTGGTGGACTTGAATGAAGCGAGAAATCGCTCAATTTGTGAATGAACGTGATGTCTGTCGAAGGGTGAAAGCAGAACACCAACGACCAACTGGTCTGCTCCAACCTCTTGCTATCCCAGAATGGAAGTTTGATCATATCGAAATGGACTTCGTGACTGGATTTCCCAAGTCCAAGCGTGGAAATGATGCTATCTTCGTTGTCATTGACAAGCTTACAAAAGTGGCTCATTTCCTTCCAATCAAAGAATCTATCACAGCAGCTCAGTTGGCAGAGCTATACACCTCCAGGATTGTCTCCTTGGATGGCATTCCACAATTGATTTCTTCAGATCGTGGAAACATCTTCACTTCTAAGTTCTGGGACTCCTTCCAGAAGGCCATGGGCACCAACATTCGCTTCAGCATAGCTTTCCATCCTCAAACTAGTGGCAAGTCGAGCGAGTCAATCAAATCCTTGAAGATATGCTTAGGGCTTGTGTCATTTCCTTTGGCATGAAGTGGGAAGATTGTCTTCCATATGCCGAGTTCTCCTACAACAACAGCTTCCAAGCGAGTTCGGGCAAAGCCCCATTCGAGATTCTATATGGCAGAAAGTGCAGTACTCCTCTCAATTGGTCAGAGACTGGTGAACGCCAACTTCTTGGCAATGACTTAATCACAGAGGCTGAAGAAATGTGTAAAGTCATCCGTGAGAATCTCAAAGACGCGCAATCGCGCCAGAAGAGTTACTATGATAGCAAGCACCGTGATGTGGCTTTCGAGATCGGAGGCCATGTCTACCTCCGCGTCTCTCCAATGAAAGGCACTCGTCGCTTCGGTATCAAAGGGAAGCTTGCCCCTAGATACGTGGGTCCTTTCAAGATCATTGGCAAAAGAGGCGACCTCGCCTATCAACTTGAGCTTCCCTCCAACTTCGCGAACGTGCACGATGTGTTCCACATGTCACAGCTTCGCAAGTGCTTCAAGAATCCTGAGCGCACCATCAACTTTGAAGAGATTGACCTCCAAGAAGATATGTCTTATCATGAGCACCCCGTTGCTATTCCTGAAGAAACTGAGCGCAAGACTCGCAACAAGTCAATCAAATTCCTGAAAGTGAAGTGGTCGCACCATTCCGACCGAGAAGCCACCTGGGAACGCGAGGACCACCTCCGTTCCGAATATCCGGAGTTCTTTCAGTCCTAGATCTCGGGATGAGATCCTCTCGTAGTGGTGGACTGTTGTAACACCCCGGATGTAACTTTCCATATTTGTAACTCCAACTCTTGCCATTTTCGGCTATGTGTTATGATATTCCCTCCGTGGTCGGGTTTTGCCTTTCGTTTTGCATTTTGTTCATGTCATGCATTTCATATCATGTCATCACGTGCATCGCATTCGCATACGTGTTCGTCTCATGCATCCAAGCATTTTCCCCGTTGTCCGTTTTGCAATCCGACACTCCCACACGCACCGGCACACCCCTCTTGTTTCTTTTCATGAGCGGGTGTCAAATGTTCTCGGAATGGACCGAGGTTTGTCAACTGGGCTTGGTATACCACCGGTAGACCACCTGTCAAGTTTCGTTCCATTTGGAGGTCGTTTGATGCTCCAATGGTTAACCGGGTAACCGCAAAGGTCTTTTGTGTGTTGCAGCAAAACCCCCCTCCACACAGCCCAATAACCCACCTAAGTCACCTCCATGCTCTCGGTCGTTCGATCACAATCGTGTGGGCGAAAACCGCACTCCATTTGGAGTATCCTAGCTCCCTCTACCTATAAATATGTGATCCCCTCCGAAATCTCGAGTCCCGAAACCCTAGCCCGCTCCCTCTCCGCTGCCGAACACGTCCGGTCCGGCCGGACGCATCGCCGCCGCCGCCCCGAGCCAATCGGCTCGCGCCACGCGTC
>NC_057805.1:225244749-225278593 GCF_018294505.1 Triticum aestivum
CCGCCCGCGGCCCCGTGCTCCGCCGCCCGAGCGCCGCCTCCTCTTCCCCGAGCCTCTCCAACTCCGGCCGCGGCGGCTCCGTCTCCAGTGAACAGCCCCGGCCGTCCTCGATCCGCGCGCCGACGAACCCTCCAGATCTAGTTCGAGGTTGACTTTCCCCCCTCTCGAATTTCTCTCCAAGTCCCGAAGTTCCAACATTCTATTGCCATGTTCATTGCATCATAAATCTTTGCATACTGCTCCGTTTCGTGCGTGTAATATGTCGAAATGTTCGACACGAGATGCTCTTCATTTTGTTCCTATGTGCCATGCTCGTTTGAGTCCATCTTGATGCCCAAACCTCTGGTGCAAGAGTGCTATATGATGTTTACTGCTGTTATTTATCAGAACTTGATGTTTTGTTATTTTTGTTGCATTTGATGTGTACATCTTATGGGCATGAGCTCTACAGGTGTTTTGATCTATACCATGCCATCTCTACAGAGGTGTATTCTATGTATTTTTGTGATCTATGTGGTGACTAGCACAAGCATGCAAACTAGGCTTCGTGATGTTTCTGTTTCCAGGGACTTGGAATTTTTGCTGTCTGTTACTGCTGTTATTTTGTTGCCATGTATCCATGTGTCTACAGAGAGATCCATGCTTCTTTTGAGTATGTCCAGTAAGGATGTTTTGTAGATATTGTTGTACTATTTCCATTCATGCCCCTGTTTGCTATTATGGAATGCCATAGCATGTCTCAATCGTGCTCTACTTTTGCTATAAAATATTTCTGGCAGAATGTTAACATGATATTCAATTTTGCCATGGTTGTTGTAGTTGATCCATACATGCTATGAACTTGCTCTTGCCATGGTTAGCTTTATAAACATGCCATCTTGCTGTAGGGATGCTTGTTTTGTCATGCATTGCTTTTTGATTAGTGAATCAAGCTCACCAAGATGCCTTCATAATTTTGTTAATTCCATGCTCTGTTTTCTGCTGTCTGGAACCTGTTAACAAAACTTGCTATGTTTACATGGGTGCCATCATATCTACTGATCATTTTTGGCTCATGGTCAGTAAGGGACTTTTGCTCTATGTACTTAGTAAATTCATTCCATGCCTTGTTTTGCTATGTTAAGTTCCTGTAGCATGTTGATTGCTTGCTCTGAACATTGCTACCTGATGCTGTTTCAGCCATGTCCAGTATTTTCTCTCAAGTCTGTTAAGCTGATATCTTTTGCACTTTTGCCATGTTTGTTTGAACCTGTTATTGTGTGATCTAGCCATAGCTCAGTGTTCATCTTTTGTCAAGCATCCTCTGTAGATTACTGCCATATGCTTTGTTGCTATGTTGGAGTGCTGTAGCATAGTTACTTGTTGTATTCTAAGTGCTATCATGCTGTTAATCGCAGAATCGTGTCATTTTTGTTTTGCTCGCCTTTTGCGAACCGTGCATCCGTTTCCGGTGATCTTTATATCGATTTTGACCGAAATCATCTCATCTTTCCAGTGGAATACTTGGTTTCCCAAGTTACTGCCTTGTTCATACTTTTTCTTCCGGAGCACGCATACGCATCGCATATCATATCTCGCATATCATGCATGTATTGCATCATGTTGCTTGTGCTTTTCCCGTGATTGATTGTGGTTCCATTGCTTGTGTTCTTGCTGTGCGTAGAGCCGGGAGACGAGTTCATGAATGAGGAACCTATTGAGTACGCTTACGAGGATCAAGCTTTCGACAACTCTGAGAACCTTGCAGGCAAGATGACCATACCCTCGAAATCACTTCTATCTTTGCTTTGCTAGTTGTTCGTTCTATTGCCATGCTGCGCTACCTACCACTTGCTATATCATGCCTCCCATATTGCCATTTCAAGCCTCTAACCATCCTTTCCTAGCAAACCGTTGTTTGGCTAAGTTACCGCTTTTGCTCAGCCCTTATTATAGCGTTGTTAGTTGCAGGTGAAGTTGAAGTTGGTTCCATGTTGGAACATGGATATATTTTGGAATATCACAATATCTCTTATTTAATTAAAGCATCTATATATTTGGTTAAGGGTGGAAGGCTCGGCCTTATGCCTGGTGTTTTGTTCCACTCTTGCCGCCCTAGTTTCCGTCATACCGGTATTATGTTCCTTGAGTTTGCGTTCCTTACGCGGTTGGGTGATTTATGGGACCCCCTTGACAGTTCGCCTTGAATAAAACTCCTCCACCAAGGCCCAACCTTGGTTTTACCATTTGCCTACCTAAGCCTTTTTCCCTTGGGTTTTCGCGAGCCCGAGGGTCATCTTTATTTAACCCCCCGGGCCAGTGCTCCTTCGAGTGTTGGTCTGAACCGAGCCGCCTGCGGGGCCACCTCGGGGAAACTCGAAGTCTGGTTTTACTCGTAGCCTGTCTCATCTGGTGTGCCCTGAGAACGAGATATGTGCAGCTCCTATCGGGATTTGTCGACACAGTCGGGCGGTCTTGCTGGTCTTGTTTTACCATTGTCGAAATGTCTTGTAAACCGGGATTCCGAGAGTGATCGGGTCTTCCCGGGAGAAGGTTTATCCTTCGTTGACCGTGAGAGCTTATAATGGGCTAAGTTGGGACACCCCTGCAGGGTATTATCTTTCGGAAGCCGTGCCCGCGGTTATGAGGCAGATGGGAATTTGTTAATGTCCGGTTGTAGACAACTTGACACGTGACTTAATTAAAATACACCAACCGTGTGTGCAGCCGTGATGGTCTCTTTTCGGCGGAGTCCGGGAAGTGAAGACGGTTTGAGTTATGCATGAACATAAGTAGTTTCAGGATCACTTCTTGATCATTTCTAGCTTCGCGACTGTTGCGTTGCTTCTCTTCTCGCTCTCATTTGCGTATGTTAGCCACCATATATGCTTAGTTGCTTGCTGCAGCTCTACCTCATTACCCCATCCTTTCCTATAAGCTTAAATAGTCTTGATCACGCGGGTGTGAGATTGCTGAGTCCTCATGACTCACCGATTCTACCAAAACAGTTGCAGGTGCCGACGATACCAGTGTAGATGACGCAATCGAGCTCAAGTGGGAGTTCGACGAGGAACGTGGTCCTTATTATGTTTCGTTTCCTGATGATCAGTAGTGGAGCCCAGTTGGGACGATCGGGGATCTAGCATTTGGGGTTATCTTATTTTCATTTGGATTTGACCGTAGTCGGTCTATGTGTCGATTTTGGATGATGTATGGATTTATTTATGTATTGTGTGAAGTGGCGATTGTAAGCCAACTCTCGTTATCCCATTCTTGTTCATTACATGGGATTGTGTGAAGATAACCCTTCTTGCGACAATACCACAATGGGGTTATGCCTCTAAGTCATGCCTCGACACGTGGGAGATATAGCCGCATCGTGGGTGTTACATCTCAACTCCGGCGAGAGTGCCGAACGGGCGCCGCCTTGGCCGCTGGCCTCCCCTGACGCTGCAACCCTCTCTCCCTTGTTCTCTCTCTACCGCTTGCCTTCGTTCCTGTTCCTGTTCCGCCCTCTAGCCCTGTCACGCAAGCACTCCAGAGAGCGCCCCGTGGCCGGCGTCTATCAAGTTCATGGCCAACGGCAACCCGAAGCGCCGCCACCTCGCCAGGAATCTCATACGCCATGACCTCATCCTAACAGCCTATGATTTTGACCAGAGACGTCCAGGACAGAGCACCACAACACATCTACCCCACCGCCGAGCTCGGACCGCCGCCTTCGATTCGACGCCATTCAAGCACGTGAGCCACTCCCAGTGGCTCCTATGGCATCCTGATGTACCAAAGAAGACCTGGGAGTCCTCCATAGCAAGCTCCATGGCCTAGGGCCGTCTTCCCCATGAGCTCTTAGCTCTGTCATGGACGCCATCGTCGAAGTCGTTGCTCCAGTCTTCCCCGAACCCCAGCGGCGTCGCCATCATGCTCCTAGTGAGCTCCTTAATGGCACACGGACGGTTTTCGTCTCCCTCCCCCTCGCATGGTAGCTGCCGCACTTGCGCCGCCCGGAGCCGCCGCGGGAATGGTTGCCACCGTTCGCTCCAGCAACCATATGGTCCGAAGAGCACATTGCTGGACGCAGTTGAGCAAGGGCTATCGCCTTGTTCCCTCGGCTGGCCTCCTCGCAGCCTCCCAGCATTCCTCCGCCGTGGGATTTGGTCGCCGCCGGCAACCGTCAGACTAGTTTGAATAGTCATGTTCTTTTTTCTTTTTTTCAAGATCGGCCCCACATGTAAGTGTGGGTGACAAAGAGGGTGAGAGAAAGTGTTTTTTCTGTTTATTTTTTAAGAGTGGGACCCACTACTAAGTGGCACATGGACGTAGGGGCAAAATTGTCAAAGAAACGGCCAGATAACGGTCAAACAGCTTTGACTGGACGGAAACGGCACAGAGGAGCATTTCTATAAGTGCAACTAACGGCGGAGGGGCAAATTTGAGCAGGCTTTCGAATTAGGGGTATATCTGATTAGGTGGTTCGAGTTAGGGACAGAAATGCAAATGGCCCATCTAATAAAGTATGATTATGACGTTCGGACACACCATTACGCTGTGGTGTTCCGGGTGGTGTGAGTTGCGAAACTATTCCGCATTGTTTCAAATGAAGACCAAACTCGTAACTCAAATATTCTCCTCCACGATCAGATCGTAGAAACTTTATTTTCTTGTTACGATGATTTTCTACTTCACTCTGAAATTCTTTGAACTTTTCAAATGTTTTAGACTTAAGTTTCATCAAGTAGATATAACCATATCTGCTCAAATCATCTGTGAAGGTCAGAAAATAACTATACCCGCCGCGAGCATCAACACTCATCGAACCGCATACATCAGTATGTATTATTTCCAACAAGTCTGTATCTCACTCCATTGTTCCGGAGAACAGAGTCTTAGTCATCTTGCCCATGAGGCATGGTTCGCAAGCATCAAGTGATTCCAAAAGCCCATCAGCATGGAGTTTCTTCATGCGCTTTACACCAATATGACCTAAACGGCAGTGCCACAAATAAGTTGCACTATCATTATTAAACTTATATCTTTTGGCTTCAATACTATGAATATGTGTATCACTACTATCAAGATTTAGTAAAAATAGACCACTCATCAAGGGTGCATGACCATAAAAGATATTACTCATATAAATAGAACAACCATTATTCTCTGATTTAAATGAATAACTGTGTCGCATGAAACAAGATGCAGATATAATGTTCATGCTTAACGCTGGCACCAAATAACAATTATTCATGTCTAAAACTAATCCCGAAGTTAGATCTAGAGGTAGCGTGTCGACGGCGATCACATCGAGTTTGGAACCATTTCCCACGCGCATCGTCACCTCGTCCTTAGCCAATCTTCGCTTAATCCGTAGCCCCTGTTTCGAGTTGCAAATATGAGCAACAGAACCAGTATCAAATTCACAGGCGCTACTACAAGCATTAGTAAGGTACACATCAATAACATGTATATCAAATATACCTTTCACTTTGCCATCCTTCTTATCCGCCAAATACTTGGGGCAGTTCCGCTTCCAGTGACCAGTCCCTTTGCAGTAGAAGCACTCAGTCTCAGGCTTAGGTCCAGACTTGGGCTTCTTCACTTGAGCAGCAACTTGCTTGTTGTCGTTCTTCTTGAAGTTCCCCTTCTTCCCTTTGCCTTTTTTTGAAACTAGTGGTCTTGTTAACCATCAACACTTGATGCTCCTTCTTGATTTCTACCTCCGCAGCCTTTAGCATCGCGAAGAGCTCAGGAATTGTCTTATCCATCCCTTGCATATTATAGTTCATCACGAAGCTTTTTTAGCTTGGTGGCAGATATTGAAGAACTCTGTCAATGACACTATCAACCGGAAGATTAACTCCCAGTTGAGTCAAGTGATTGTGGTACCCAGACATTTTGAGTATATGCTTACTGACAGAACTATTCTCCTCCATTTTGCAGCTGTAGAACTTACTGGAGACTTCATATCTCTCAATCCGGGCATTTGCTTGAAATATTAACTTCAACTCCTGGAACATCTCATATGCTCCATGACGTTCAAAACGTCGTTGAAGTCCCGGTTCTAAGCCGTAAAGCATGGCACACTGAACTATCGAGTAGTCATCAGCTTTGCTCTGCCAGGCGTTCATAACGTCCGGCGCTGCTCCTGCAGTGGGTCTTGCACCTAGCGGTGCTTTCAGGACGTAATTCTTCTGTGCAGCAATGAGGATAATCCTCAAGTTATGGAACCAGTCCGTGTAGTTGCTACCATCATGTTTCAACTTAGCTTTCTCTAGGAATGCATTAAAATTCAAAGGAACAGTAGCACGGGCCATTGATCTACAACAACATAGACATGCAAAATACTATCAGGTACTAAGTTTATGATAAATTAAAGTTCAATTAATCATATTACTTAAGAACTCCCACTTAGATAGACATCCCTCTAGTCATCTAAATGATCACGTGATCCATATCAACTAAACCATGTCCAATCATCACGTGAGATGGAGTAGCTTTCAATGGTGAACATCACTATGTTGATCATATCTACTATATGATTCACGCTCAACCTTTCTGTCTCAGTGTTCCGAGGCCATATCTGCATATGCTAGGCTCGTCAAGTTTAACATGAGTATTCTGCGTGTGCAAAACTGGCTTGCACCCATTGTATGTGAACGTAGAGCTTATCACACCCGATCATCACGTGGTGTCTCGACATGCCGAACTGTAGCAACGGTGCATACTCAGGGAGAACACTTGTACCTTGAAATTTTGTGAGAGATCATCTTATAATGCTACCGCCGTACTAAGCAAAATAAGATGCCTAAAAGATAAACATCACATGCAATCAAAATAAGTGATATGATATGGCCATCATCATCTTGTGCCTTTGATCTCCATCTCCAAAGCACCGTCTGATCACCAACGTCACTGGCTTGACACCTTGATCTCCATCGTAGCATCGTTGTCATCTCGCCAACTATTTCTTCTACGACTATCGCTACCACTTAGTGATAGAGTAAAACAATTACATGGCGATTGCATTTCATACAATAAAGCGACAACCATAAGGCTCCTGCCAGTTGCCGATAATTTTTACAAAACATGATCATCTCATACAACAATTTATATATCATCATGTCTTGACCATATCACATCACAACAAGCCCTGCAAAAACAAGTTAGACGTCCTCTACTTTGTTGTTGCAAGTTTTATGTGGCTGCTACGGGCTTCTAGTAAGAACCGTTCTTACCTACGCATCCAAACCACAACGATTTTTCGTCAAGTGTGCTGTTTTAACCTTCAACAAGGACCGACGTAGTCAAACTCGATTCAACTAAAGTTGGAGAAACAGACACCCACTAGCCACCTGTGTTCGAAGCACATCAGTAGAACCAGTCTCATGAACGCGGTCATGTAATGTTGGTCTGGGACGCTTCATCCAACAATATCGCCGAATCAAAGTAGGATGTTGCTGGTAAGCAGTATGACTATTATCGCCCACAACTCATTGTGTTCTACTCGTGCATATAATATCTACGCATAGACCTGGCTCTGATACCACTGTTGGGGAACATAGTATTTCAAAAATTTGCTTGCGATCACGCAAAATCTATCTAGGAGAAGCATAGCAATGAGCGGGGAGAGTGTGTCCACATACCCTTGTAGACTGAAAGCGGAAGCGTTTAGTAACATGGTTGATGTAGTCGAACGTCTTCGCGATCCAACCGATCCAAGTACCGAACGTACGACACCTCCGCGATCAGCACACGTTTTGCTCGGTGACGTCCCCCGAACTCTTGATCCTGTTGAGGCTGAGGGAGAGTTCCGTCAGCACGACGGCGTGGTGACGGTGATGATGAAGTTACCGGCGCAGGGCTTCGCCTAAGCATTACGACGATATGACTGAGGTATGTAACTGTGGAGGGGGGCACCGCACACGGCTAAGAGAAACTTTTGTGTGCCTTTGGGGTCCCCCCCTCCCACGTAAATAAAGGGGGGAGGAGAGGAGGCCGGCCATATGTGTGGCGCGCCAAGGGGGGGAGTCCTACTTGGACTCCCGATCCAAGTAGGATTTGCCCCCCCTTTCCTATTCCCACAAGGAGAAGGGGGAAAGAGGAGGAGGAGAGAAGGAAAGGGGGGCGCCCCCCAACCCTAGTACAATTCGGTTTGGGCTTGGAGGGGGGCGCCTCCACCTGGCTGCTGCCTCCTCTCTTCCACTAGGGCCCATGAAGGCCCATTAACCCCCTGGGGGGTTCCGGTAACCTCCCGGTACTCCGGAAAATACCCGAAACACTTTGGAACCATTCCGGTGTTCGAATATAACCTTCCAATATATCGATCTTTATGTATCGACCATCTCCAAACTCCTCGTCATGTCCCTGATCACATCCAGGACTCCAAACAAACTTCGGTACATCAAATCACATAACTCATAATACAAATCGTCATCGAACGTTAAGCGTGCGGACCCTACGGGTTCGAGAACTATGTAGACATGACCGAGACACATCTCTGGTCAATAACCAATAGTGGAACCTGGATGCTCATATTGGTTCCTACATATTCTACGAAGATCTTTATTGGTCAAACCGCATAACAACATACATCATTCCCTTTGTCATCGCATGTTACTTGCCCGAGATTTGATCGTCGGTATCATCATACCTAGTTCAATCTCATTACCAGCAAGTCTCTTTACTCGTTCCGTAATGCATCATCCCGTAACTAACTCATTAGTCACATTGCTTGCATGGCTTACTGATCATTACCGAGAGGGCCCAGAGATACCTCTCCGATACACGAAGTGAAAAATCCTAATCTCGATCTATGCCAACTCAACAAACACCATCGGAGACACCTATAGAGCATATTTATAACCACCCAGTTACGTTGTGACGTTTGATTGCACACAAGGTGTTCCTCCGGTATTTGGGAGTTGCACAATCTCATAGTCAGAGGAACATGTATAAGTCATGATGAAAGCATTAGCAATAAAACTAAATGATCATTTGCGCTAAGCTAACGAATGGGTCTTGTCCATCACATCATTCTCTAATGATGTGACCCCGTTCATAAAATGACAACACATGTCTATGGTCAGGAAACTTAACCATCTTTGATTAACGACCTAGTCTAGTAGAGGCATACTAGGGACACTCTGTTTGTCTATGTATTCACACATGTACTAAGTTTCCGGTTAATACAATTCTAGCATGAATAATAAACATTTATCATGATATAAGGAAATATAAATAACAACTTTATTATTGCCTCTAGGGCATATTTCCTTTAGTTTGCGTCTAGCTCGGTGTGTTCGGAGTGGGGCTGCTGTTTTGCTCGCGCGAGCTAGGCAAAATGTCGTTTCTTCCTCATGAGCATGTGCTCGATGTCCGTACCGTGAACACTAAGGTCCCACGAACCTTGCTGTGCACCGTGGGCAGTGTCCTTGTTGGCAAAGACACTTCAAGGAGAGCCACCCTGAAGATCGTGTTTCCCCTTCAGGGAATGCCTGAAAGGATGCCACTCTGCGGGAAGAATGTTTCCCCAGGAGCGTGCTCCGTGGGCCTAATCCCATGGACCATGGCCTTCATAGAATCGACACTCGTATACCAGCCCGGCCTGTCTCTCACCAGCAACCTAGGCCACGCGCAGAATTGTCGCTGGCACGCTGGAGGGCTCATGCCCCTTAAGCGGTTGCAGTGTGTCGAACCCCTAGCTATGTCTAGTGCAAACGAGGTAATTGTTGTGGTGCATGGCACTGTAATAAGAGGCAGTTATGTCGAAGGATGGGTGATGGGACATGCGTTTGTTCGCGGACCCCAGAACAGAAGACACATGCCCCCGCATTTAATGCAGTTGGCGTGTGACAGACTCCTTACATAACCTCAATGACACTCATCACAATCCTCAGCTACTGTGGTGACCCCTTCATACTATAAAAGGAGGCCCAAGCTACCATAACAACGGCCGGACCCTGAAGCAGTTAGACAACAACATATAGTTCTTCCTTTCCCTTCTCGGGAAGGTCGAACCCCCCTCCCCATCCAATTTGTATTCATCCACCACTGAATCGACCAAAAAGCAGGAGTAGGGTATTACGTACGATGCAGCCCGAGCCTGGGAAAAGATCACCATGTTCGACTGGTCGCTACCAACGTGACCTCGGCGTTCGCCATGCCGCCCTACCGAATCAAAAAATAGGGAGCAAAATCTTGCCCCTGGTGTCACAAGTGCCCACGAGCACCCACCCAACATCTGGCGTGCCAGGTTGGGAGCACGCTCGCTGACTCGTGTCGATTCGATCTTCAACACCATGTTCATCACCCATCGCGGCTAGATGGCACCCAAGAAGAAGGGCGCCAGTACATCCAAGGCGCGTACCATATCAAAGACGTCTGAGGCACCTGCGGCGTGCTACTTGTGATAGGCATTGGATTTCTTCGAAGAGGAAGAGTGATGTAGTATAGTAGCAGATAGTATTTCCCTCAGTTAAGAACCAGTGTTTATCGAACCAGTAGGAGACACACACAAACAAAGGTAAGCAGTACCGCCCCACACACACAACTAATACTTGCACCCAACGCGGGGAAGAGGGTTATCAATCCCATTGTACTCATTAATCGCAAGGATTAACTCTGATAGTGCTAGATAGATAAATATAAAAAGAAAATAAATTGCAACAAGTATTTTTAGGGACTTAGTAAATATAAAGTGAATGGACCAGGCGACCATAACGTTCACTAGAGGCATCTCTCTCATGAGCATAGTATGGTGGGTAGACAAATTACTATTGGGCAATTGAAAGAATAGCGCATAGTTATGATGATATTCATGGCATGCTTAATACATAGGCATTACGTCCGAGACAAGTAGATAGTTAATCTTATTAAATATACTACTATTAGTCCACCCCTCGACCGCTATCCATCATGCGTCTTAAGGTATGAAGTTCATAACAAACCGAGTAATGCTTCGAGCATGATGACATAATGCAGACAAAGTAAATCAATTAATATGATTGAACTCCACCGTTTTACCCATAATAGCAACAATACAAATACGTGCCTTGCAACTCAACCTGTCATAGAGTAAGGACAACACAAGATTGAACCTACTACCAAGCACCTCTCGTATTGAAGATAAATCAATCTAATTGGCCAAAAGAGATAGATAGATCAGAGAGAAATACAAGGCTATAAAATCACACATAATAAATCTCAAAAAAGACTCAGTTACTTTCAATTAATAATCTGAATAAACCCATATTTCATCGGATCCCAACAAACACACCGCAAGAATTATATCGGATTGAACTACGAAGAATCATTGTATTGAAGATCAAAAAGAGAGAGAGAGATAGATAGATAGAGAGAGAGAGAGAGAGAGAAAGAGAGCCATCTAGCTATTGCTATGGACTCGTAGGTCCCGTGGGAACTACTCACACATCATCATGGAGGCAACAAGGTTGATGAAGATGGCCTCCATGATAGAAGAGTACCAGCGGAGGCCTCCAGATGAGATTGTGGAAGAACAAAGGATTGCGGCGACGATAAAATTGTTTTGGGTCTCACCCTGGGGGATTCTCAATTTTAGAGAATTTATAGTACTAAAATTAGGTCAAACGAGGCCTCATGGGACCCACAAGCTCACATGGCGTGCCCCCTGGGGGCGCGCTACCTAAGTTTGTGCCTCCCTCAAACGTGCTCTGGTGCATCCCCAAAGCTTCTACGATCTCTTCTGGTCCAGAAAAAATCGCCGTAAAATTTCATCGTGTTTGGACCTCGTTTGGTATTGTTTTTCTGCGAAATAAAGAAATAGGAAAAAATAGGAACTGGCACTTAGCACCGAGTTAATAGGTTAGTTCCCAAAAATGATATAAGTTGGCCTATAAAACATACAAGATTGGTAACATAATAGCATGAAACAATAAAAATTATAGATACATTGGAGATGTATCAGCATCCCCGAGCTTAATTCCTGCTCTTGCTCGAGTAGGTAAATGATAGAAATAGAATATTTGATGTGAAATGATACCTAACATGTCTTAATCATGTAATACTTTTGGGTATGAATGTTGAGAAGCAATGACTTAATAGATATCAAAACGATAATATAAAAGAATGCTAGAAAACTCGTCAAAGTAAACAATGTTAAAGACGTTGTTCCTACTCATTTGATCATGTAAGCATGTCATAACTCGGTCTTCCTAGCGTAAAATATAAATTATGAACACCTCGGTGCCAAACCAAGCAATTGTATCATACTTCTTCTCGCTTTAGCATTTTCAACTCCACTCAATACCTGAGTGTGAGCCATGACTTAGCACTTTGGATGGGAAAGACAATGATGATAGGTCACAGAGTAAATTCCAGTAAGATCCCTCAGTAGGGTTCATGACGAGACATGAAGTATCAGAATGGAGTCTACACACACAATCTACCTAGGTTCGGGCCTTCGAAGAGTAATACCCTACATCTTGCTTTGTCTTTCTTCATGGTCAGGGGATACCTCATGCAGAGGATTACACCGGTGTTTGAGATGTCTACCGAGAGTTGAGTTTCCAATTGGATCTCTAATGAGGACCTAGGCCTCCCTTTATATTGACAGGAGAGGTCTAGGGTTTACACAAGGAGGGTAGATCAGATTAGTTTGGCCACCGCCCTCTATCTCGGGGAACACGCTCGTCGCTGCTACTTCTTGAGCTTGCTTTGATTTTTCCCTTCAAGAGGAAAGGGTGATGCAGCAAAGTAGAGATAAGTATTTTCTTCAGTTAACAACTAAGGTATCAATCCAGTAGGAGGAACAAGCTACCCCTTCTGTCGCTTGGTGAGGATACCGCAAGATTGAACCCAAAACTAAGCACCTCTCCTATTGCAAGAAAAACCAATCTAGTTGGCCAAACAAAAACGATAGCTCGAAGTGAAATACAAAGATATCTTAGTCATGCATAAAATATGTCAGAAAATACTCAAATAATATCCATAGATAATCTGATCATAAATCCACAATTCATCGGATCTCAACAAACGCACCCAAAAAGAAGATTACATCGAATAGATCTCCAAGAACATCGAGGAGAACATTGTATTGAAGATCAAAGAGAGAGAAGAAGCCATTGCTACCTCTTGAGCACTGCGTTGGTTTTCCCTTGAAGAGGAAAGGGTGATGCAGTAAAGTAGCGTAAGTATTTCCCTCAGTTTTTGAGAACCAAGGTATCAATCCAGTAGGAGGCCACGTTCAAGTCCCTCGCACCTACACAAACAAATAAAAACCTCGCAACCAACACAATAAAGGGGTTGTCAATCCCTTCACGGTCACTTACGAAAGTGAGATCTGATAGATATGATAAGATAATATTTTTGGTATTTTTATGATAAGGAGAAATAAAGATGCAAAGTAAAATAAAAGGCAATAGAAATAGCTAAGTGTTGGAAGATTAATATGATGGAGAATAGACCCGGGGGCCGTAGGTTTCACTAGTGGCTTCTCTCAAGAGCATAAGTATTACGGTGGGTGAACAAATTACTGTTGAGCAATTGATAGAATTGAGCATAGTTATGAGAATATCTAGGTATGATCATGTATATAGGCATCACGTACGTGACAAGTAGACCGACTCCTGCCTGCATCTACTACTATTACTCGACACATCGATCGCTATCCAGCATGCATCTAGAGTATTAAGTTCAAAAGAACAGAGTAACGCTTTAAGTAAGATGACATGATGTAGAGGGATAAACTCATGCATTATGATATAAACCCCATCTTGTTACCCTCGATGGCGACAATACAATACGTGCCTTGCTGCCCCTACTGTCACTGGGAAAGGACACCGCAAGATTGAACCCAAAGCTAGGCACTTCTCCCATTGCAAGAAAGATCAATCTAGTAGGCCAAACCAGACTGATAATTTGAAGAGACTTGCAAAGATAACCAATCATACATAAAAGAATTTAGAGGAGTTTCAAATATTGTTCATAGATAAACTTGATCATAAACCCACAATTCATCGGTCTTAACAAACACACCGCAAAAGAATATTACATCGAATAGATCTCCACGAGAATCGTGGAGAACTTTGTATTGAGATCCAAAGAGAGAGAAGAAGCCATCTAGCTAATAACTATGGACTCGAAGGTCTGAGGTAAACTACTCACACATCATCGGAGAGGCTATGGTGTTGATGTAGAAGCCCTCCGTGATCAATGCCTCCTCCGGCATGACGTCGGAAACGGCCCCAAGATGGGATCTCACGAGTACAAAAGGTTGCGGCGGTGGAATTATGTTTCGTGGATGCTTCTGTTGGTTTGGGGGTACGTAGGTATATATATGTGGAAGAAGTACGTCGGTGGAGCAACGTGGGCCCCACGAGGGTGGAGGGCGCGCCCCCCTACCTCGTGCCCTCCTGGTTGCTTTCTTGGCGTAGGGTCCAAGTCCTCTGGATCACGTTCGTTCTGAAAATCACGTTCCCGAAGGTTTCATTCCGTTTGGACTCCATTTGTTATTCTTTTTTCTGCGAAACTCTGAAATAGGCAAAAAACAACAATTTGGGCTGGGCCTCCGGTTAATAGGTTAGTCCCAAAAATAATATAAAAGTGTATAATAAAGCCCGTTAAACATCCAAAACAGAATATAATATAGCATGAAGCAATAAAAAATTATAGATACGTTGGAGACGTATCAAGCATCCCCAAGCTTAATTCCTGCTCGTCCTCGAGTAGGTAAATGATAGAAACAGAATTTTTGATGCGGAATGCTACTTGGCATAATTTGAATGTAATTCTCTTAATTGTGGTATGAATATTCAGATCCGAAAGATTCAAGACAAAAGTTTAATATTGACATAAAAATAATAATACTTCAAGCATACTAACTATGCAATTATGTCTTCTCAAAATAACATGGCCAAAGAAAGTTATCCCAACAAAATCATATAGTCTGGCTATGCTCTATCTTCACCACACAAAGTATTTAAATCATGCACAACCCCGATGACAAGACAAACAATTGTTTCATACTTTTGGTGTTCTCAAACTTTTTCAATCTTCACGCAATACATGAGCGTGAGCCTTGGACATAGCACTATATGTGGAATAGAATGGTGGTTGTGGAGAAGACAAAAAAAGGAGAAGATAGTCTCACATCAACTAGGCGTATCAACGGGCTATGGAGATGCCCATTAATAGATATCAATGTGAGTGAGTAGGGATTGCCATGCAACGGATGCACTAGAGCTATAAGTATATGAAAGCTCAAAAAAAGAAACTAAGTGGGTGTGCATCGAACTCGCTTGCTCACTAAGACCTAGGGCATTTTGAGGAAGCCCATCATTGGAATATACAAGCCAAGTTCTATAATGAAAAATTCCCACTAGTATATGAAAGTGATATCATAGGAGGCTCTCTACCATGAAGATCATGGTGCTACTTTGAAGCACAAGTGTGGTAAAAGGATAGTAACATTGTCCCATCTCTCTTTTTCTCTCATTTTTTTATTTGGGCCTTTTCTTTTTTTATGGCTTCTTTTTTTAGTCCGAAGTCTCATCCCGGCTTGTGGGGGAATCATAGTCTCCATCATCCTTTCCTCACTGGGGACAATGCTCCAAAAATGATGATCATCACACTTTTATTTACTTACGACTCAACAATTACAACTCAATACTTAGAACAAGATATGACTCTATGTGAATGCCTCCGGCGGTGTACCGGGATATGCAATGAATCAAGAGTAACATGTAAGTAAGAATTATGAACGGTGGCTTTGCCACAAATATGATGCCAACTACATGTCAGGACCCCGATTCCAAGTCACATCGATCTAGCCGATAACACCTCATATCACTTTGTGGCCTCACGCACGGTATTCCCACGGGTGTCGCCTTACCATGGCCCGGGACCGTTTGCGCCTTTTGGCTCACGTATATGATAGTGTCGCTAGCATCCATATGACAGAGAACCCGGGCCGACATGACTAGTCGTGAACCCAAAGTGGCACTAACTTACGGGGACAGGCATACATGAATCAACATCGAGCATGTCGGTCAGCAGCGTGCGAATCCGGGCTGTAGCTCTGGGCTAGCAGGACTCCGGGAACCCGGGCTGTAGCAGGCTAGGCAGGACTCCGGATGTCACCGCGTGACATTTCCCCGAAGGGACAGACACAAGAACGAAGTGAACCACATGCCGGCCAGTCAAGTGTTCCGGAGCAGTAGTGCTGGGTTAGCAGGACTCCGGTGAACCGGGCTGTAGCGGACTACTATGGCTCATGGAAGCACAAGACTACATTTCCCCATAAGAGAGGCTACCAAGGATAAACAACTAGGTTGTCGGATCCCACACATACCAAGCATTTCAATCATACACACAATATGCTCGATATGTGCAAATACAACATGGCATCACTACAAGACTCTACGACTCAGAGTATTTATTCATTAGGCTCTGAAGAGCCAGATATTACAAACATGGGTCTCTCGACCCAGCATTCAGAGCATACAAGTCAAACACATGCGGAAGCTTAACATGTCTGAGTACAGACAACTACAAATGAAAAAGGCTGAGAAGCCTGACTATCTACCCGATCCTGCCGAGGGCACAAGATCGTAGCTGAGGTAACAAGCTAAACGTCGAAGTCCACACATCACTACTAGCGAGACTGACGTCTCTCTGCAAAACATAAAATAGGCAAATGTGAGTACAAATGTACCCAACAAGACTTACATCAGAACTATCTACATATGCATCGGTATCAACAAAAGGGGTGGTGGACTTTAACTGCAGCAAGCCAGCTTTGACTCAGCGGCTAACCTGAACTACGACTGCAAGCAACTCTTTTGAGGTGGCGCACACGAGTCCACATATTCACCATATCAATAGACCACTATGGATCCGCTCCCGTCTCCCTACGAGAACGCCATCCATAGCACTCACGCTTATCTTGCACATTTTAGAGTATCCACTTTCACTTGTCTATGAACTGTTATAGGCAACCCAGAAGTCCTTTACCGTGGACACGGCTATTCGAATAGATGATCTTAACCCTGCAGGGGTGTACTTCTTCACACACTCTCTCGCCACTTACCACCATGTACACGTCGTGTATCTCGGCAACCTTCAAGCGGAAGCCTGGCGAGGGAGTCGGCCACGACCTGACTAACCACAAAAGTCTCTCGTCCAGGTTTATTGCCTATTCGGTTTCCATCCACAAGGAGATCCGGCCGGGGTGTCGCTCACGGCCCCAAACGATGTGTACAGGGTTCCAAGCCCACCAAACGGGCGGCGCTTGGTATACCCGGCCACGGTGCCTAGTCTGTCCCAAGCCCACCTGTACCGGGTGCCACTTGGTAGACTACTAACACTACCTACAAACACCAGAAACTAGTTGCAACTCCTGGACAGAGATCAAGTTGATTAATAAGTCGAGAGGGGCACTTAAGCATTCCAATGTGTGGTAGTAACTGTTCATGGATCACAAACACAGAACTCAGTTCCTGAGGACGGCTGCGATGAGACAACCCACCATGTACTCCTACATGGCCTCTCACCGCTACCTTTACCAAATCGTGTTCACATACTTAGCTCTCACACAGTAGGACATGTTCACAACTTTCCAATTCATCCCCGATGAATCAGACCTGACACAACTCTAAGCAATAGCAGGCATGACAAACAAGCATGAATGAGTAGGCACATCAGGGCTCAAATAACTCCTACTCATGCTAGTGGGTTTCATCTATTTACTGTGGCAATGACAGGTCATGCAGAGGAAAGGGGTTCAATTACCGCAGCATGTAACGGATGAATCGTTGTTGTCCTAATGCAATAAAAGAGAGTAGGAGCGAGAGAGTGGGATTGTATCGGAATGAACAAGGGGGTTTTGCTTGCCTGGCACGTCCGAAGATGGTATAGCTCTTCATCGGTGTCATCGATCGCATTGTCGAAGCAACGTCTACTAAGAGGGGACAACACCGGCAAACAGAGAAGAAACACGATCAATACAATGCACAAGATGATGCATGATATGACATGGCAATATGAATGTGTTTTGAGCTAATGCAACTAGCAACATATTAAATGGAGTTGGTTCGAACCTTAGGTTCAAATTCAAACTCCATATGTGGAAATTCAAATGCCATTTACATGATTTGTCCTAAACAGTAGCTATAAGTTGTTCTAACATGCCTGAAAAAGGTACAGATGGATAGATTGGATTTTTCTGATCATTTTTCATATATAATTTGTTTCATTTGGAGTTATGGTTAAATTTCTATGAATTTTTGAAGTTTGTAGTATTTTCTGAAATAAATAAACCATTTAAGATTGATTTAAATTCCAGAAATGAATTACTGCGTCAGCATGACATCACTGTGATGTCAGCGGTCAACAGGGCGTCCAGAGTCAAACCTGACGTGTGGGCTCCACACGTCAGTGACACAGGGGTTAAACTGGTTTAACTGATCTAAACTGAAACTTAACTAGAGTTCGTTAGGGCGTGGGGCCCATATGTCAGTCACCCAGGATTCATTAGCTTAGTGCTAATTAGTGGTTAGGCCGGCGTTTAGCCGCCGGCGAGGTGCCGAGACGGCGACCATGCGCGGATTCACATCACAGGCCACGGTTCGTTGCACCGGTGGCACCTTTGGAACGCTGGGCCTCGTCCGCGTCGATTGGCGGCGGAATGAGACCAAATGGTCGCCCGAGACGACGACGGCGACCAAATCAGCGGCGGCTAGAGCTCGGGCAGGACCGGCTACTTGCTATGGTGCATGGGAAGGTGAGCTAGCAGGTGCGTTCGTCTCCTGGGAGCAGCACGAGCACGATGACGTGCTCAGGGGCAAGCTACGGCGTCTGAAGCCACGACGGTGACATGGCCGTCGGCGGCGAGCTTCGGGCACTTGTGGAACGATGGCTAGAGGACGAGAATGGAGGGGGGAAATGGTTCGGTGGCTCACGGCGGTTGCAGCAGGCGTCGAAGCGGGCTCGAGGAAGGCCGGACGGCGACGATTCGACGATGGGGATCCGCGGCGGCCGACGATGAAGAAGAGGTCAGGGACGGTGTTTTGAGGCGTCTGGTGTCGAGTGGGTCGACGGGGAGGACGAGGGCATCGAGGCGGAGGCCATGGACACGTCGGCGAGGCGAGGGAGGGCCTGTGGCCATGGCTACGGCGAGCGGTGGTGACGGCGGCGCTCGGGTGTGTTCAGGAGAGAGCCAGGGAAGGGGATGGGTCGAGGAGGTGAGCGAGGGGGTTCCAGGGGGGTGCGTGGTGTCGTCCAGACGCGTCGGGGAAACGGCAGGCAGGCAGGGAGGAGCTGGCCTCCTCGGCCGCGCGCGTGCGAGCACGCAGCTGCTCCTACTGGCAGGAGGAAGGCGACAGGAGGCGCCAGATGGGCTGGGCCAGTGAGCTGGGCCGGCTACAGGTAGATGGCCAGGTAGTCCTTCTCTCTCTCTTTTCTTTCTGTTTTCTGTTTTGTTATTTTGTTCTGGGCTTTATTAAAAATGCCAGGGCATTTCCAAAAATCATGAAACTAATCATGGCTACTGTTTAGAATATATCCAACAGTAAACATTTTAGTTTATGATTATTTGAGCATTTAAAATATTTAATAGCATTTAAATGCCCAAATGCAAATACTATATGATTTAATTCAGAGCCCAAATATGTCATGGAAAAATGTGCAGCACCTCTGGTTATTGTTTCCAGCATTTTCCAGAAATGATGAACATTTTTAAAAGCCATTTGGATTTACTGGAAATATTTTGGTTGAACCTAGTGAATTCCTTTAATGCTAGGGTTTAGGCAATCCCCATTTCAAGTTTCTTTCAAAGTTTAAACATGATGCACACATGAAGTTAGCCTAGTGCAATGTCAGAAGCTAGGGATGTGACAACTCACCCCCACTAAGCAAGAATCTCGTCCCGAGATTCAGGCGTAGGGTAAGAGGAAGAGGGGACACAAAAGCTAACATAATCTTCATGATCCAACTGCCCTTCTCGAAGATCTTGATTCATTGCTCCAATTGATCTTAACGTCTTTGCTTTCGGGATCTTCATCCAACATGATGACGATAGAAGAAACTCTATAGGAATCGATCTTCTTAAAGATCGAGCAACTCACGATCAACTCACGAAATGAGATGTTGAACATCTCTCGAGCCAAGACACGGAACATACATCCAGAGAGAAGAAGTGAAACAGATAATGAAGATTCAAGTTGATAAGCACAATTCCACGCTGAATAAGACGGTGCATGGTTTCAAGATAACAAGGAGTTATCTGCCATCATTCCATAACGGGGCACCTTAGGGAGGGTGGCTCATAGAAATATTCCCTTAAGTGGAAAAAGAATTACTTTTGATTCAGAGATCATTGAAACTCTTCATACCAGCGTAAGGCAATTTACAAATGATCGTTTGAAAGCATTCAAAAGAATGGCACACTCAATTTGGAAAGGAAACTATGGTTATAGAACAACTCGGCAAATGAAAGGCACATTCCAGTTGATACCAAGGATATAACCTAGTGACTGAGTGTGCTTTCAAGAACTTGAGCATTTCCATATTCATCAAGGTTTACCAACATCCGTGCCGAGGATCCTGGCAACACATCATACTACCGTGATGAACGGTGATGGAGGATGCAGGTGCAAAGGAGGACAACACTTTCTCAGATTTTTCCTTAGCAATGCCAAAGAAGCAAACCTGGATGGTCGACCGAGAGACATTTAGCACTCCGCTTCTAATGTTCTCCTTGATGTTCTAGCTACCACAGTTATGCTAAAAAAACATCAACATGGCCATCAAGTAAAGGTCGGACTTCGGAGGCACAAAAATCCATAAGGAACAACTTGTGGGATAAGTCATATGAAATCCTCATGGGAAGTGACCAAACGGCTTAATCAAGATACTACAATAATAGTGCTTCCAGCTAGGTGCGTCCACTTCACTGGAACCTATGTCATAGTCCTTGGAGGAAGTTCCAACCATCATATCTGCCTGAGATTCAAATCTGGTTGGTAAAAGGATAATTCAGACAACGTGTCTGGAAAAGAAAGTTTGCAACACAAACCGACGAGACGATGTTGCGAGATTCTCGGGAGATGAACTACGATAGCAAACTCCAAAACGAGCTGGTTCTGCTACAACCTGTGAACACGCTGTCCCAGACAAGCATGAGAATGTAGTAGTCTTACAATACAACACTACCGAGTGCTGGTAAGGAACCATCATCGAGGATATCGAATTCCTAACATAAGTCTTGCTCTTAGGAAGGAACTTCTTCTCCTTGAACAAATCAGTCAGTGGCTTGGTGTGCTAGGAACACATATGGAGTGGAGGAGGCCAACCTATCAAACCATAGAGCACTTCGCACGTGCATGACTAACTTGGGATGATTCCAGAGGAGGCAGAAATAAACTTTCTCGAATTCACGGCGGCAACTTGCATCGATTGCACATAAACCAGCGGAAGTCACTTCTTCCATCCAAACATATCCTTCATGAGGTAGCAAGAAGAAAATGCTAACACAAGTTCCCAACACTAGCTTAATGTTCAACACGAGTCATGGAGAAGATAAGAATGTTGCCGATGGGCTCAACAACAATCCATCCAAGCTTCCATATAGATGAAATTCCACAATTAAGTGAACATGGTGATAGCATTGGTCAGACCAAAGGATGTAATGGTGTATGCTCGAGGAATCAACCACGAGTATGACAACATTACGAATATCGTTGGTTCTAACTTGATTTGACGATGGCCCACACTCAAATCAAGGTTTGGGCAAGACGATAGGTTCAACAACTGATCACAAGGACCAATCGATGAAGAAATCATCTTTCTACAACACACTCACAAAAAGATATCCCTTAAAATGAACTAAGCCAGGCAAGCTTTTATCTTCCAACTCTCCAAGTTGTTGTTTGGCTTAACCAACTAGCTCAGGGGTATCCAACACAGATTCTTGGAGAAAGGGTGGTTTACAAGAATACCAACATGATCACGAACTCAACATAGCGGTCAGGTGACGACCTGGTGATACTTCCGAGAAGATATTCGGAAAATCACGTACCACCGATATGTTGCTAAGCTCAAGAACAATCTTGCTTTTCAGGGCAAGACGATATGACCAAGAGAGTGATGGATTGACACAATCCTATCTCATTAATTGAGGAGTGCACCAGGGAAAATGGACTAGGCACGATAAATCTTAGGATCACGATTCAATAACCGGCATACTAAGGATGAGAGTATTGTCCATTAACTACCAAGCAACGGAGTTGCTAGGAGTATTGATTTCACACATCACAATTCACTTGTCGGTATTCCGGTTATAATAACACGGGGACCGAGGAATGAACGATGATGGCGAGGAGTATCACTTAATCAAGAATTCATAAGAGGTGGTGCAATTCTCATGACACTCTTGACATAAAGATGGTTACACTCCAAGGTAGAACAGAACAAAAACTGGATTGGCATTTTGATCTGTGGAATACAATTACTTTGACCCATCCTAGGTATGGACGAGGTACCGGAGTTTGTTTCTCCTAGTCATTCTGAAATAGAATGGCTTGACAGACAACGAGAATAGAAAGGTATCAATGGGCACGAATGCACCACTACTCCTGACTATCAATTGATAGACAGAGGTCAGAATACAACTAAAGAGGGACAATCCAAAGGAACATGTAATTTTCTAAGTTGCGGATGCATAGATTTAGTATGTCAAACAAGTTCAACATATTTCTTCCAGATAATCCATGCAGAAAGGTAGGACTGGCAGATTCACAATGCAGAATGGAGAACTCATCGAGAGCACTCTTGTTGTGATCTTTTGGTTCAACGAGGAACTTCTGCCAAGGATGGTTCATGGTATTTGGAAGAATGGTATACCACGGACCTCGAGGACTATCGCAAAGGTTACTAATATCCTAAAGGTACGAGCAACACTATCAACACGAGGTAAGTAGAGTGAAGCTCGGGTTCAAAATCCTAGGAATAGAATGCCTACTAACTAATAACATCACGGGATGCTTTCGAGAAAGGTGGCCAAAATCATCACACTGGGAACACAAAACATGGCTAGATTATTAGGTGATCCTCTAAGACACCTAGGGTCGTAATAATAGCTCCAACATGAATGTCGAGGCAATAGAGTACCTCAACTCAGCAATTAGTGTGGTTAATCTGGCCCAAAAGGATATCGGGGTCGGAAAGAAGGGATTTGCAAACGCATTAGACTATTTAGAAACCTGGGGTGACTCGGACAGCATAACGGCTAAAAAAATGCTCAAAAATATTTGAGACATCCTGCAAAATGGTGGCATAACCAGTCAACAACATCATAATATCAAGGTTCTGGTTCAACTGACAACATACTAAAAGTAGTAGAAACTGATCTGAGGCCTGGAACCAACAATCTTATAAGTCTACAGATTAGTAACACGTGATCCCGATAGATAGACGAGAAGCCTAGTTCTTAATCCCCGCAGAAAAGAAGAGGGTGGCTCAGATCAGAAGGGCATAAGGTATAAGGAGTAAAAAGAGCCTTACGTTCCCATCCACAATCAATTCCCTTATATAACTAAAGCATTTCTAGACTCAACTTCGACCAGTTTGGCTTGGTAATCCTACAGGCAGTCAGGCCCTGATACCAAAGCTATCAAGACCCCGATTCCAAGTCACATCGATCTAGCCAATAACACCTCATATCACTTTGTGGCCTCACGCACGGTATTCCCACGGGTGTCGCCTTACCCTGGCCCGGGACTGTTTGCGCCTTTTGGCTCACGTATATGATAGTGTCGCTAGCATCCATATGACAGAGAACCCGGGCCGACATGACTAGTCGTGAACCCAAGGTGGTACTAACTTACGGGGACAGGCATACATGAATCAACGTCGAGCATGTCGGTCAGCAGCGTGCAAATCCGAGCTGTAGCTCTGGGCTAGCAGGACTCCGGGAACCCAGGCTGTAGCAGGCTAGGCAGGACTCCGGATGTCACCGCATGACATTTCCCCGAAGGGACAGACACAGGAACGAAGTGAACCACATGCCGGCCAGTCAAGTGTTCCGGAGCAGTAGTGCTGGGCTAGCAGGACTCCGGTGAACCGGGCTGTAGCGGACTACTATGGCTCATGGAAGCACAAGACTACATTTCCCCATAAGAGAGGCTACCAAGGATAAACAACTAGGTTGTCGGATCCCACACATACCAAGCATTTCAATCATACACATAATATGCTCGATATGTGCAAATACAACATGGCATCACAACAAGACTCTACGACTCAGAGTATTTATTCATTAGGCTCCGAAGATCCAGATATTACAAACATGGGTCTCTCGACCCAGCATTCAGAGCATACAAGTCAAACACATGCGGAAGCTTAACATGTCTGAGTACAGACAACTACAAATGAAAAAGGCTGAGAAGCCTGACTATCTACCAGATCCTGCCGAGGGCACAAGATCGTAGCTGAGGTAACAAGCTAAACGTCGAAGTCCACAAAACACTACTAGCGAGACTGACGTCTCTCTGCAAAACATAAAATAGGCAAACGTGAGTACAAATGTACCCAGCAAGACTTACATCAGAACTATCTACATATGCATCGGTATCAACAAAAGGGGTGGTGGAGTTTAACTGCAGCAAGCCAGCTTTGACTCAGCGGCTAACCTAAACTACGACTGCAAGCAACTCTTTTGAGGTGGCGCACACGAGTCCACATATTCACCATATCAATAGACCACTATGGATCCGCTCCCGTCTCCCTACGAGAACGCCATCCATAGCACTCACGCTTATCTTGCGCATTTTAGAGTATCCACTTTCACTTGTCTATGAACTGTTATAGGCAACCCAGAAGTCCTTTACCGCGGACACGGCTATTCGAATAGATGACCTTAACCCTGCAGGGGTGTACTTCTTCACACACGCTCTCGCCACTTACCACCATGTACACGTCGTGTATCTCGGCAACCTTCAAGCGGAAGCCTGGCGAGGGAGTCGGCCACGACCTGACTAACCACACAAGTCTCTCGTCCAGATTTATCGCCTATTCGGGTTCCATCCGCAAGGAGATCCGGCCGGGGTGTCGCTCAAGGCCCCAAACGATGTGTACAGGGTTCCAAGCCCACCAAACGGGCGGCGCTTGGTATACCCGGCCACGGTGCCTAGTCTGTCCCAAGCCCACCTGTACCGGGTGCCACTTGGTAGACTACTAACACTACCTACAAACACCAGAAACTAGTTGCAACTCCTGGACAGAGATCAAGTTGATTAATAAGTCGAGAGGGGCACTTAAGCATTCCAATGTGTGGTAGTAACTGTTCATGGATCACAAACACAGAAATCAGTTCCTGAGGACGGCTGCGATGAGACAACCCACCATGTACTCCTACATGGCCTCTCACCGCTACCTTTACCAAATCGTGTTCACATACTTAGCTCTCACACAGTAGGACATGTTCACAACTTTCCAATTCATCCCCGATGAATCAGACCTGACACAACTCTAAGCAATAGCAGGCATGACAAACAAGCATGAATGAGTAGGCACATCAGGGCTCAAATAACTCCTACTCATGCTAGTGGGTTTCATCTATTTACTGTGGCAATGACAGGTCATGCAAAGGAAAGGGGTTCAATTACCGCAGCATGTAACGGATGAATCGTTGTTGTCCTAATGCAATAAAAGAGAGCAGGAGCGAGAGAGTGGGATTGTATCGGAATGAACAAGGGGGTTTTGCTTGCCTGGCACTTCCAAAGATGGTATAGCTCTTCATCAGTGTCATCGATCGCATCGTCGAAGCAACGTCTACTAAGAGGGGACAACACCGACAAACAGAGAAGAAACACGATCAATGCAATGCACAAGATGATGCATGCTATGACATGGCAATATGAATGTGTTTTGAGCTAATGCAACTAGCAACATATTAAATGGAGTTGGTTCGAACCTTAGGTTCAAATTCAAACTCCATATGTGGAAATTCAAATGCCATTTACATGATTTGTCCTAAACAGTAGCTATAAGTTGTTCTAACATGCATGAAAAAGGTACAGATGGATAGATTGGATTTTTCTGATCATTTTTCATATATAATTTGTTTCATTTGGAGTTATGGTTGAATTTCTATGAATTTTTGAAGTTTGTAGTATTTTCTGAAATAAATAAACCATTAAGATTTATTTAAATTCCAGAATTACTGCGTCAGCATGACGTCACTGTGATTTCAGCGGTCAACAGGGCGCCCAGAGTCAAATCTGACGTGTGGGCTCCACACGTCAGTGACACAGGGGTTAAACTGGTTTAACTGATCTAAACTGAAATTTAACTAGAGTTAGTTAGGGCGTGGGGCCCATATGTCAGTGACCCAGGGTTCATTAGCTTAGTGCTAATTAGTGGTTAGGCCGGCGTTTAGCCGCCGGCGAGGTGCCGAGACGGCGACCATGCGCGGATTCGCATCACATGCCACGGTTCGTTGCACCGGTGGCACCTTTGGAACGCCGGGCCTCGTCCCCGTCGATTGGCGGCGGAACGAGACCAAATGGTCGCCCGAGACGACGACGGCGACCAAATTAGCGGCGGCTGGAGCTCGGGCAGGACCGGCTACTTGCTATGGTGCATGGGAAGGTGAGCTAGCAGGTGCGTTCGTCTCCTGGGAGCAGCACGAGCACGATGGCGTGCTCAGGGGCAAGCTACGGCGTCTGAAGCCACGACGGTGACATGGCCGTCGGCGGCGAGCTTTGGGCACTTGTGGAACGATGGCTAGAGGACGGGAACGGAGGGGGGGGGAACGGTTCGGTGGCTCAAGGCGGTTGCAGCAGGCGTCGAAGCGGGCTCGAGGAAGGCCGGACGGCGACGATTCGACGAAGGGGATCCGCGGAGGCCGACGATGAAGAAGAGGTCGGGGACGGCGTTTTGAGGAGTCTGGCGTCGAGTGGGTCGACGGGGAGGACGAGGGCGTCGAGGCGGAGGCCATGGACACGTCGGCGAGGCGAGGGAGGGCCTGTGGCCATGGCTACGGCGAGCGGTGGTGACGGCGGCGCTCGGGTGTGTTCGGGAGAGAGCCAGGGAAGGGGATGGGTCGAGGAGGTGAGCGAGGGGGTTCCAGGGGGGTGCGTGGCGTCGTCCAGACGCGTCGGGGAAACGGCAGGCAGGCAGGGAGGAGCTGGCCTCCTCGGCCGCGCGCGTGCGAGCACGCAGCTGCTCCTACTTGCAGGAGGAAGGCAACAGGAGGCGCCAGATGGGCTGGGCGAGTGAGCTGGGCCGGCTACAGGTAGATGGCCAGGTAGTCCTTCTCTCTCTCTTTTATTTCTATTTTCTGTTTTGTTATTTTGTTCTGGGCTTTATTAAAAATGCCAGGGCATTTCCAAAAATCATGAAACTAATCATGGCTACTGTTTAGAATATATCCAACAGTAAACATTTTAGTTTATGATTATTTGAGCATTTAAAATATTTAATAGCATTTAAATGCCCAAATGCAAATACTATATGATTTAATTCAGAGCCCAAATATGTCATGGAAAAATGTGCAGCACCTCTGGTTATTGTTTCGAGCATTTTCCAGAAATGATGAACATTTTTAAAAGCCATTTGGATTTACTGGAAATATTTTGGTTGAACCTAGTGAATTCCTTTAATGCTATGGTTTAGGCAATCCCCATTTCAAGTTTCTTTCAAAGTTTAAACATGATGCACACATGAAGTTAGCCTAGTGCAATGTCAGAAGCTAGGGATGTGACACTACATGATCATGCGAGGCAATATGACAATGATGGAGTGTGTCATAGTAAACGGAACGGTGGTAAGTTGCATGGCAATATATCTCGGAATGGCTATGGAAATGCCATGATAGGTAGGTATGGTGGTTGTTTTGAGGAAGGTATATGGTGGGTGTATGATCCCGGCAAAAAGTGCGCGGTATTAGAGAGGCTAGCAATGGTGGAAGGAAGAGAGTGCTTATAATCCATGGACTCAACATTAGTTATAAAGAACTCATATACTTATTGCAAAAATCTATAAGTTATCAAAGCAAAGTATTACGCGCATGCTCCTAGGGGGATAGATTGGTAGGAAAAGACCATCGCTTGTCCCCGACCGCCACTCATAAGGAAGACAATCAATAAATAAATCATGCTCCGACTTCATCACATAACGGTTCACCATACGTGCATGCTATGGGAATCACAAACTTTAACACAAGTATTTCTCAAATCCACAACTACTCAACTAGCATGACTCTAATATCACCATCTTTATATCTCAAAACAATTATCAAGCATCAAACTTCTCATAGTATTCAACACACTCATAAGAATTTTTTTACTAATCTTGAATGCCTATCATAATTAAAGCAAATTACCACGCTGTTTTGTAGGACTCTCAAAATAATATAAGTGAAGCATGAGAGAACAATAGTTTCTATAAAACAAATCGACCACCGTGCTCTAAAAGATATAAGTGAAGCACTACAACAAAAACTATATAGCTCTAAAGTTATAAGTGAAGCACATAGAGTATTCTAACAAATTCCGAATCAAGTGTGTCTCTCTCAAAAGGAGTGTACAGCAAGGATGATTGTGGTAAACTTAACAAATAAAGACTCAAATAATACAAGACGCTCCAAGCAAAACACATATCATGTGGTGAATAAAAATATAGCTCCAAGTAAAGTTACCAATGGAAGTAGACGAAAGAGGGGATGCCTTCCGGGGCATCCCCAAGCTTTGGCTTTTTGGTGTCCTTAGATTATCTTGGGGTGCCATGGGCATCCCCAAGCTTAGGCTCTTGCCACTCCTTGTTCCAAAATCCATCAAATCTTTTACCCAAAACTTGAAAACTTCACAACAAAAAACTTAACAGAAAATCTCGTGAGCTCTGTTAGCGAAAGAAAAAAAAACACCACTTCAAGGTACTGTAATGAACTCACTCTTTATTTATATTGGTCTTAAACCTACTGTATTCCAACTTCTCTATGGTTTAGCCATAGATTCATCAAAATAAGCAAACAACACACGAAAAACAGAATCTGTCAAAAACAGAACAGTCTGTAGTAATCTGTAACTAACGCAAACTTCTGGAGCTCAAAAGATTTAGACAAAATAGGACGACCTAGACAATTTGTTTATTGATCAACGGCAATTGGAATCAATATTTTATCACGTTCTGGTGATTTTTAACAATTATTTTCGTGAACAGAAAGTTTCTGGAATTTTCAGCAAGATCAAATAACTATCATCCAAGAAGATCCTATAGGTTTAACTTGGCACATACACTAATTAAAACATAAAAACAAATCTAACCAGAGGCTAGATCAAAGATTTATTCCTAAACAGAAGCAAAAAGAAAAAAACTAAAAATAAAATTGGGTTGCCTCCCAACAAACGCTATCGTTTAACACCCCTAGCTAGGAATAAAAGCAAGGATAGATCTAGGTATTGCCATCTTTGGTAGGCAATCCATAAGTGGCTCTCATAATAGATTCATATGGTAGTTTAATTTTCTTTCTAGGGAAGTGTTCCATGCCTTTCTTTAACGGAAATTGGAATCTAATATTTCCTTCCTTCATATCAATAATTGCACCAATCGTTCTAAGGAAAGGTCTACCAAGAATAATAGGACATGAAGGATTGCAATCTATATCAAGAACAATAAAATCTATGGGCACATAGTTCCTATTTGCAACTATAAGAACATCATTAATTCTTCCCATAGGTTTCTTAATGGTGGAATCCGCAAGGTGCAAGTTTAAAGAGCAATCATCAAAATCACGGAAACCTAGCAAATCGCACAAAGTTTTTGGAATTGTGGAAACACTAGCACCCAAATCACACAAAGCATAGCATTCATGATCTTTAATTTTAATTTTAATAGTAGGTTCCCACTCATCATAAAGTTTTCTAGGGATAGAAACTTCCAACTCAAGTTTTTCTTCATAAGGTTGCATCAAGGCATCAACGATGTGTTTAGTAAAAGATTTATTTTGACTATAAGCATGAGGAGAATTTAGCATGGATTGCAACAAGGAAATACAATCTATCAAAGAGCAATTATCATAATTAAATTCCTTGAAATCCAAAATAGTGGGTTCATTAATATCTAGAGTTTTGATCTCTTCAATCCCACTTTTACAAATTTTTGCATCAAGATCTAAAAACTCCGAATTTTTGGAACGCCTTCTAGGTAAAGGTGGATCATATGCAGCCCCATCATTATCAAGATTCATATTGGAAAACAAAGATTTAATAGGGGACACACCAATAACTTTTAGATCTTCATCTTTATTTTCATAGAAATTAGAAGAACACGCTTTCACAAAGCAATCTTTCTTAGCACGCATCCTAGCGGTTCTTTCTTTGCACTCATCAATGGAAGTCTCATGGCTTTGAGACTCATTGATATCATGCTTAGGTGGAATAGATCTAAGTTTCAAAGGATCAACATCAAGAGAAATTCTATCAATGTTCCTAGCCAATTCATCAACCTTAAGCAATTTTTCTTCAAGCAAAGCATTGAAATTCTTTTGCGAATTCATAAATTCTTTAACACTAGTCTCAAATTCTGAGGGCATCTTATTAAAATTTCCATAAGAGTTGTTGTAGGAATTACCATAATTATTAGAGGAATTACTAGGATATGTCCCAGGATTAAAGTTTCCTCTATACGCGTTGTTACCAAAATTATTCCTATCAACAAAATTCACATCCATAGATTCATTATTATTTTCAATCAAAGTAGACAAAGGCATATCATTAGGATCAGAAGAAACACTTTTATTAGCAAATAATTTCATAAGTTCATCCATCTTTCCACTCAAAACATTAATTTGTTCTATCGCATGCACCTTTTTACTAGTAGATCTTTCAGTGTGCCATTGAGAATAATTAACCATAATATTATCTAGGAGTTTAGTAGTTTCTCCTAAAGTGATTTCCATAAAAGTGCCCCCCCCCGGCCGAATCTAAATGATTTCTAGAAGCAAAATTCAATCCGGCATAAATTTTTTGTATGATCATCCAAAGATTCAAACCATGTAGGGCAATTACGTATCATTAATTTCATCCTCTCCCAAGCTTGTGCAACATGTTCATGATCAAGTTGCTTAAAATTCATAATATCGTTTATAAGAGAGATGATCTTAGCGGGAGGAAAATACTTAGAGATAAAAGCATCTTTGCACTTATAACATGAGTCAATACTATTTTTAGGCAAAGACGAAAACCAAGCTTTAGCACGATCTCTAAGCAAAAAAGGAAATAGCTTCAATTTAACAATATCATTGTCCACATCTTTCTTCTTTTGCATATCACACAAATCAACGAAGCTATTTAGATGGGTAGCGGCATCTTCACTAGGAAGCCCAGCGAATTGATCTTTCATGACAAGATTCAACAAAGCAGCATTAATTTCACAAGATTCAGTATCGGTAAGGGGAGAAATCGGAGTGCTAAGAAAATAATTGTTCTTGGTATTGGTAAAGTCACATAATTTAGTATTATCTTGAGCCATCATGACAAACAAGCAATCCAACACACGAGCAAACAAGAAGCGAGCGAAAAAGAGGCAAACGGGAAAGAGAGGGCAAATAAAACGACAAGGGTGAAGTGGGGGAGAGGAAAACGAGAAGCAAATGGCAAATAATGTAATGCGGGAGATAAGAGTTTGTGATGGGCACTTGGTATGTTGACTTTTGCGTAGACTCCCCGGCAACGGCGCCAGAAATGGCTCATTGACGGGAAATCAAATCTTGACTTGACTTGGTGTGAGCCTCCCCGGCAACGGCGCCAGAAATGGCTCGTTGCTGGGAGTCAAATGTTGACTTGACTTGGCGCGAATCTCCCCGGCAACGGCGCCAGAAATCCTTCTTGCTACCTCTTGAGCACTGCGTTGGTTTTCCCTTGCAGAGGAAAGGGTGATGCAGTAAATAGCGTAAGTATTTCTCTCAGTTTTTGAGAACCAAGGTATCAATCCAGTAGGAGGCCACGTTCAAGTCCCTCGCACCTACACAAACAAATAAAAACCTCGCAACCAATGCAATAAAGGGGTTGTCAATCCCTTCACGGTCACTTATGAAAGTGAGATCTGATAGATATGATAAGATAATATTTTTGGTATTTTTATGATAAGGAGAAATAAAGATGCAATGTAAAATAAAAGGCAATAGAAATAGCTAAGTGTTGGAAGATTAATATGATGGAGAATAGACTCGGGGGCCATAGGTTTCACTAGTGGCTTCTCTCAAGAGCATAAGTATTACGGTGGGTGAACAAATTCCTGTTGAGCAATTGATAGAATTGAGCATAGTTATGAGAATATCTAGGTATGATCATGTATATAGGCATCACGTCAGTGACAAGTAGATCGACTGTCGGTGTGGAACGACACCTATGGGATCACAAGAATCCCGACTACGGTTGCCGGGGCACGGGGTTGCGAGAAGAGCAGGATTAGTAACCAGCACGAGGATCGTTTACCCAGGTTTGGGCCGCGAGGATGCGTAAAACCCTAGTCCTGCTTTGGTGGGTGTATTTCAGAGAGTTCTTGAGCTCTCAAACTAGCTGTGGTGAGTGTGTGGTTCGAAAGAGCCGAATCCTTCTCCAGTATGCCATGGGCCTCCTTTTATAGTCGAAAGGGGCTGCCACAGTGGCACACAAGAGGTGGAAAGGCGCAAAGTGCTATGAGCTTATCGCTCGTATTACAGGACAAGATGCATTTAATGCGTAGCTTAGGTGTCCCCTTGCTTTATCGGGGGCGGGGGCGAGGCCCGTCCCGTCCGTCGCCGCTCCTCCATGCTTGAGACACGCGCCCTGGCTAGCGACGCATGCGGCGCCACGTAGGCAGGCAGGCGGCTGAGGTGGCGCGGTGGTGGAGCCTCCACGAAGATCTGCATGCCGCCACGCAGGCGTTTGATGAGTTGGCCTGGGAGCTGCATGTTGCCATGCAGGTGCCCGCCCAGCTGGTTGGGCTGGCAGCCGCATGTGAACGGTGGTGGAGCCTTGGTTGGTGCGGGCCTGGTAATGGCCCTGCTGGCGTCCTCGGTGAGGGCCTTGCCGGGTGGCCCGGCAAGGGTCTTGCCGTGGCGTGCTGTCGTCCCCGCAAGGACCTTGCCGGGGGTCTGGTGGCCTTCCTCGGCAAGAATCCTGCCGAGGATCGTCGTCTTCTAATCCTCATCTGATCTTGAGTGTTCCTTGTCTTCACAAAGATCTGCATGCCACCATGGAGGTGCCTCCCGAGCCCTGGCCCAACGTGATGTTGGAGACCGTGGGCTCAAGGGTGGCTCGCTCTGTTGGTGTGGGGCGAGCTGCCCCGGCAAGGGTCTTGCCGGGGCAGCTGAGGCTGCCCCGACAAGGGTCTTGCCGGGGGAACTTGCTTCATCCCTCTACTCTTCGTGGTGTTGGCCTTGGCGTTGCTCTGGTTATCTTGGGCTTCGGTCTTACCTTGGCTCACCTCCCCTGTCCTGCTTGGTGTGACCGTGGGCGCGGCTCCGACTGCCCGTGCACAGGTAAAGGGGTACAAAAGTGCACCCCTCCTTTTGTACACCTAGAGGAGCCCCCGGGCCTGGGCCACACATAAGCGCGACATGTTGTTGGGCCAGGCCCAAAACGGTGCGTGGGCAGGCGGGGTGGTTTTTACCACGGTAAAACTTTTCACGCGCTGCGCTTCCCATGACCCGCGCGCGGCGTGGCGTGGAGGGGTGCGTGTGACGTGGGCGACATGCGTGGGGCGGTTCCTGCATGCATGCGTCACATCACAGTAAATGGGCAGCTCGCGCCTTCCCCATGAAAGGAGGGAGGCGTGGAGGCGCGGCTTATTTACTGCGCGGGGCCGGGTTGCGGTCTCCAAGGCATCCACACCCCATGATCATGGGGTGGGG
>NC_057805.1:225278603-225289842 GCF_018294505.1 Triticum aestivum
AATCCTGCCGAGGATCGTCGTCTTCTAATCCTCATCTGATCTTGAGTGTTCCTTGTCTTCACAAAGATCTGCATGCCACCATGGAGGTGCCTCCCGAGCCCTGGCCCAACGTGATGTTGGAGACCGTGGGCTCAAGGGTGGCTCGCTCTGTTGGTGTGGGGCGAGCTGCCCCGGCAAGGGTCTTGCCGGGGGAACTTGCTTCATCCCTCTACTCTTCGTGGTGTTGGCCTTGGCGTTGCTCTGGTTATCTTGGGCTTCGGTCTTACCTTGGCTCACCTCCCCTGTCCTGCTTGGTGTGACCGTGGGCGCGGCTCCGACTGCCCGTGCACAGGTAAAGGGGTACAAAAGTGCACCCCTCCTTTTGTACACCTAGAGGAGCCCCCGGGCCTGGGCCACACATAAGCGCGACATGTTGTTGGGCCAGGCCCAAAACGGTGCGTGGGCAGGCGGGGTGGTTTTTACCACGGTAAAACTTTTCACGCGCTGCGCTTCCCATGACCCGCGCGCGGCGTGGCGTGGAGGGGTGCGTGTGACGTGGGCGACATGCGTGGGGCGGTTCCTGCATGCATGCGTCACATCACAGTAAATGGGCAGCTCGCGCCTTCCCCATGAAAGGAGGGAGGCGTGGAGGCGCGGCTTATTTACTGCGCGGGGCCGGGTTGCGGTCTCCAAGGCATCCACACCCCATGATCATGGGGTGGGGAGAGGTCGCTTCACCTGTCCCCTCGATTCTGCATGTTTGCCACGTGTCCTCCATGCGCTTGGGGTGGCAAGCGGTGGAGGCGGGAAACCGGGCCGTCGCTGGTTGGGGCAACGGGTCGGTCTCGATTCCCCGCGCCTCTGGTGGCTGGATTGGCCGAGCGGGGCAGCCGAGCCCCGACCCCGCCCCTTTATAAGGAGGGGGAAGGGGGGGTGGAATGGCATCCCGCACTCTTCTGTCATCTATCTCCTCCTGCTTCCGCTTCTTCCTTTCACTCGCAATGGAGAAAGGGAATCCTGGTCCTTCGTCGGTGGCGGCGAGGGTCGCCGCTCGACAGCGCGTCCGTCCCCCTCCTGAGCCCGCGGTGGTGGAACCGGTCGCGAGGGGAAGGGGGAGGGGGCGAGGCCGTGGGCGAGGCCGGGGCAGAGGTCGTAGTGCTCGGGGAAGAGGAGGACGGGGCGGCGCGCCGGCTTCGCCCCCGCCAATGATGCCTTTTCCGATGGAAGGCCATGTTGGAGACCAGCCCCGCGAGTTCTTCATCAGGATGCACCGGCCTCCGCGTCGCCTTCTTCGTCTTCCCGCCCCGTTTGCTCGGGAGATGGAGCGTGACCCGCCCCAATCCCTCAGATTGCACATGAGGGGCTGTGGGAATGGGGGCACGCGGGTTGACGTCGACTTCCCGGCTCCTCGGGTCATGTTCCTCCGTCGTGGATGGAAGACGTTCGCTCGCATCCACAGCCCGACGGCGGGGCTCGTCCTCTACTTCAAATTAATGGAGGACGGCCTGCTCTCCGTCAAGGTCTTCGGAGACTTCAGGACTCGCCTGAAGTGCTGCGTGGAGAGCTCCTCCGACGGAGATTCCGACTATGGAAGCTCTTCCTCGAGCGAAAGTGATGAGGAGGACAACGGGGCAGATGACGGGGACAAGTCCGACTAGGCATCGGACGCCCCGCGCCTGGGCGGGTGCGGCAGCAGCAGCATCTGCACCTGGCCGCTCCTTCGGCAGAGTTTTGCCGGGGGTGGGGCCAGCTCCTTGAACTTCTCGGGGCCGTCTCCTTGGGCGGCTGGCGTTGGGAGGTTGCGGAAGAGGAAGAGGGCGGTCGGCAAGGCTATCAACTTAGAGTACGCGGGCACCGACGCCTTCATCGCGTATTGCCGGTCCTGCCGCCTCGTCTTCCAGCTCCTTTCCCGGCACCGTCATCACCGGCCCACCCGTGGGCGGCCACCGAGGTGTTCTCTTGGTGCTTTCTGCTGCTCGTAGCTCGCCTAGGCGCCCTTTTTGCCCTTTCGCCTCCTTGACCTGCCTCCTGAGGAGAGGGACAAGAAAGGGACCACGGGCATCTTATCTCTTTTTAATCTGTAAGCCTTCGGGCCTTGTTAAATTTAAAGCTTGTAATCCCCCTTGTTCATGTTTTTCATTCCATACGGACTGTACCTGTGTGGGATGCTTTTAATGAAAAAGGGATGTTTGCCGGGTTTTTCGTTCGTGGGTAGACCCCGCGACAAGGAGCGAATCCTTGTTACAATTTTAAGATAAACGTTTTCACCCGGCAACAGGCCTTGCCGTCCCCCCACTTCGCTCGACCGTTCTCGCGCCCTTGGCGGAGGCAGGGATGAAGCGGGCTTAGGCTCCTCGTTCTACTTCCTTGCCACCGCGACTACAACCAAATCCGGGCCCAGGAGATAATCCTTGGGTATAGAAAAGGGGAGCACGGTGGCCTAGAAATAAAATGAGGTTTCTCATATCCCAGTTCCGTTCCGAAATGCATGATAGAGGATGAAAGACTTATCTGGACCTGCAGCCCCTGGAAACCTTGTCTTGCCGCGGTTGGATCCTTGTGCTTGCAGCCCCCGGCAACTCTGGTTTGCCGGGGTCGGGACGCCGGTCCGTTTCCTTTATTCCAAGTAGCTCAGCAGAAGTGCTCATGTGCACTGCGAACCAAAGGAGGACAGAAATGAAACAGATAGACGCGCACTCGACCTCTAGGCTAGGGGTTAGTCGCTGCTAAGCACTATCAACCCTAACCAAGGAAGAGACTCGACCTAGCATGCATGCTATAACTTAGGGCGCCAGCGCTTCATTTATTTATGCTCAGGGTCTGCGCCTAGCTTTGTACAAAGGGTTACATGCCTTGCCGGCAAAGCTTGTACAAAAGGTGGCTTGCCGGGAGGCCCGGCAAGCCGCGCCTTATGGGTAAAACTTGCGAAGATGCTCGATGTTCCAGGAGTTGCTCACTGGGACAGCATCTTCGGTCTCCAGGCGGACTGCGCCGGGCCTGGTGACTCGTATTACCCGATAAGGGCCTTCCCACTTTGGCGTCAACTTGGTGGAATTCTTGGCCGACTGAACGCGCCGAAGAACAAGGTCGCCTTCCTCAAAGCATCGGGCATGAACCTTGCGGCTATGGTAGCGGCGCAGGGATTGCTGGTAGCGTGCTGCTCTCGCAGCCGCCCGAAGACGATCTTCCTCAAGGAGCATTGCATCATCTTGCCACAACTGCTCTTGCTCAAGCTCATCATAAGTGAGCACTCGAGGTGACCCGTATATGAGTTCCGTGGGGAGAACTGCCTCCGCCCCATATACTAGGGCAATGGGTGTCTATCCGGTGGCTCCACTTGGCGTTGTCCTGATCGACCAAAGAACCGCCGGCAACTCATCAATCCAGCGCCTTCCACTCTTGTGCAGCTTGTCAAAGGTCTTCGTTCTCAGGCCTCGCAACACTTCAGCATTTTCCCTCTCCGCTTGGCCGTTGCTCCGTGGGTGTGCCACGGAAGCAAAACAGACCTTGCTACCGAGGTGTTGAATGTATTGCATGAAGGTGTGGCTTGTGAACTGCGTGCCATTGTCGGTGCTGACTCTGTTTGGCACACCAAAACGGCAGACCAGTCCCTTGAAGAACTTGACGGCTGATTGAGCAGTCACCTTTCTCACTGCTTCCACTTCCGGCCACTTTGTGAACTTGTCGATTGCAACGTACAAGTACTCAAAGCCCCCGACAGCACGGGGGAAAGGGCCCAGTATATCGAGCCCCCAGACCGAGAATGGCCAGGAGAGAGGGATTGTTTGAAGGGCTTGAGCTGGTTGATGAAGCTTCTTTGAATGGATCTGACATGCTTCACACTTGGTTACTAGTGCCGTCGCATCCTGGAGGGCGGTGGGCCAGAAGAAACCTTGTCAGAACGCCTTGCCGGCAAGGGCCCTCGACCCTATCTGGGAGCCACATATGCCTCCATGTATCTCCGCCAACAGCTCCAGTCCTTCCTCCCGGGGGATGCACTTCAATTTCACACCGTTCGGCCTGCTCCTGTACAGGACGTCATCGACGAACTGGTACAGGGCAGACCGACGGACTACTTTCTCCGATTCTTCCTGCTCCTTAGGAAGCTCCCCTGTTTGGAGGAATTGGATGGTATGCTGTGCCCATGCCGGAGCCTGGGGCTCGACGGCATGGACCAAAGGCATCTCTTCCGCCATGGGAGCGGCTGTCTCTACGGCTAGGGCTTGACGCCCTGCCGGAGCCAGTTGCTCTTGGGCAGGCTCAGTGTGCACGGCAACATCCTTGCCGGCCGTCCCAGGGGGCTCGGCGGGAAGGTACTTGCCGGGACCTGATTTCCTCCGCTTGTTCTGCTCTGTTGATGGTTCGACGGATGGCTGAGTTAAACGGAGCAAAAAGGAACCCGGCTCCACAGGTAGCTTGAATGCAGCACGCTTTGACAGGTAATCAGCGATGTTGTTCTCCGCTCGGGGGACGTGCTTCACTTGGATGTCGTCAAAGCGCTCCTCCAACTTTCTCACCTCATCTACGTAGGCCTCCATCAATGGGCTCTGGTAATCCTTGTTGACCTGCCTAACAACAAGCTGCGAGTCACCCCTGACGATGAGCTTCTTAACCCCGAGGTCTGCCGCGATCCTGAGACCGGCGAGCAATCCCTCGTACTCAGCAGTGTTGTTGGTGGACATCTCCTTGGGGAAGTGCATCTGGATCACGTACTTGAGGTGCTCTCCGGTGGGTGTGACGAGCAGCACACCGGCACCGGCGCCTTGCTGTGAGAAAGCCCCATCAACGTACATGATCCAGTCGCGATCTGCTTCCTTGCCGGGGAGAGTGGTCTCCTGGATTTCTTCGTCCATTCTGCAATGAACTCTGCCAAGACTCTGCTCTGGATTGTCGAGGTACTTTCAAACTTCAAACCGAAACTTGATAGCTCCAAGGCCCATTCCACAATCCTTCCGGTCGCATCTGGGTTATGCAGTATCCTTTGCAACGGGAGGCGGGTGACGACAGTGATCTCGTGGGCTTGGAAGTAATGACGCAGCTTCCTCGAGGCCATAAGGAGGCCGAAGAGCAATTTATGCACATCGGAGTACCTCGATCTAGATCCTTGCAAGAGGGAGCTGAAAAAGTAAACCGGATGCTGCATCATCTTCTTCTTCTGCACCACCTCACTCGACTGCGCGGGCACTGCCTTGGTGGCATCAAATTCTGCCGGGGGCCTCGCCTTGCCGGCACCAGGCCCTGCCGGGGGAATCTTTGGGCTTGCCGTCTGCTGGTTCTGCCGCCGTCACTGCCTCCTCGTCGACCTCCCTCTGTGCCACTAGTGCGGCGCTGACCACTTGATTCGTCGCCGCCAGATATAGCAGCAACGGCTCTTGTGGTTTAGGCGCAACCAGTATTGGCGTGGAGGAAAGGTATTTCTTCAAATCCTGCAATGCTGCCTCGGCTTCTGGGGTCCACTCCATTGGGCCTGCCTTCTTCAAGATTTTGAAGAAAGGAAGGGCGCGCTCGGCGGACTTGGAGGTGAATCGGCTCATGGCGGCGACGCAGCCGGCGAGCCGATGCACATCCTTGATCCGCTTGGGCGCCTTAATCTGCTCAATAGCCTTGATTTTGTCTGGGTTTGCCTCGATCCCGCGCTGCGACACAAAGAACCCGAGAAGCTTGCCGGACGGAACACCGAAGACACACTTCTCAGGGTTCAGCTTGAGGTTGATCTTGCGCAGGTTGGCAAATGTCTCTTCCAGATCTTGCACAAGAGTTGCCCTGTCTTTGGTATTGACCATTATGTCATCCATGTATGCTTCCATATTTCTATGGAGCTGGGGTTCAAAACCAATTTGGACTGCTCTTGCAAACGTCAAGCCAGCACTGTTCAACCCGAAAGGCATCCGCAAAAAGCAATACGTACCACATGGGGTGATGAATGCTATCTTCTCTTCATCTTCTCTTGTCATGAAGATTTGGTCGTAGCCCGAGTAGGCATCGAGGAATGACAACAGATCACACCCGGCCGTGGAGTCGACAACCTGGTCGATGCGCGGCAATGGGAAGGGGTCCTTAGGACATGCCTTATTGATATCTGTTCAGTCAATACACAGCCTCCACTTCCCATTTGCCTTGCGCACCACTACCGGATTGGCCAACCACGTCGGGTGGAGCACTCCTCTCACCAAACCTATCGCTTCCAACTTCCTGATCTCTTCTATGATGAACTCCTGCCTCTCCAGAGCCTGCTTTCTGACCTTCTGCTTGATGGGCCGTGCATGAGGACAGATAGCTAGGTGGTGCTCAATCACCTCCCTGGGAACACCGGGGATGTCGGATGCTTTCCATGCAAACACGTCGACATTATCCCGCAGGAAGGTGACGAGCGCGCCTTCCTGTTTGCTGTCGAGGGTGGAGCCTATGGTGAAGGCCCCTCCCGTGCCATCCTCCCTGACGGACACCTTCTTGGTCTGCGGCAGCTCAGCTCTGGATTTCTTGCTCTTGCCGGTAGAGCTCTCTGGCACGTCCTCGATGGTAGCACAACATTCCGAGGAGGTGCGCTTGCTGGAGTGGGTGCGAGAGGTCTTGCCAGGCTTCTTCTTCCCTCCCGGGCCTTCAGCGGCAGGAGCAGGTGCCTTGACGGCAGCTGCTGCAATAGCTTCCCGGTAGAGTTGGTCGGCGCAAATCAGCGCGTCCTTCTTGTTGGAGGGGACGGAGATGATGGTCAACGGCCCGAGCATCTTTAGCATGTTGTAGGCATAGTGTGATGCCACCATGAACTTGGCTAGTGCCGGGCGGCCGAGGATCCCGTTATAGGGCAAGGGGATCTCGGCCACGTCGAAGATGATCCTCTCCGTCCTGTAGTTCAACTCTCCTCCAAACGTCACGGGCAGTGTGACCTTCCCCTTTGGCTGGCTCCTCCCCAGATTGACCCCTTGAAACGTGCCCGTTTCCTCGAGGTCTTCATCAGGAATTTGCAGCCTTTTGATCACGACGGGCGAGATCAAGTTCAGGCCGGCCCCGCCGTCAACCAACATCTTGTTCACCTTGAGGTTGCGTATCGTTGGTGAGACCAACAATGGCAAACACCTGACCGCGGTCGTGCGGTCAGGGTGGTCCTCGGCGTCAAAGATGAGGGGTGTGCCGGACCACTTCAGCGGCTTCTGAGCGTCGAACAACGGCTCCGCTGCTATAATCTCACGCGCCCACTGCTTGAGCTGGCGGTGGGAAATATGCAGCGAGGCGCCACCATCGATGCACATGGCCTCCGTAGCCTTCTAGAACTCTTGCTCACCGGACTCGTCGTCCTCGTCATGATCATCGTCTTCTTGTTTCTTGTCACGGCCCCGGGCGGGCCTCTCTTGCTGGTTGTCCTTGCCGGGGCGGCTTCCTTGGCCGCCACGCTTCTTGTCGGATCCCTCAGCACCGTCCTGACCTTTCTCCTTGTCCCGCCTTTCATACTCGGCCTTTTGCTTTTCAGCAAGCAGCTTGACGTGTCGGCAGTTCTGGAGGTCGTGGCCCTTGGTGCGGTGGATCTTACAGTACTGCTTGCCGGAGCCCCCTGGCTTGTCGGTGGCTGCTAAGGCCCGGCAGGCGGCGCACCTGGGAATCACTTGCCGGGGCCATCTGCCTTGACCTTCTCGGCGGCGCCGGTGTCGTCAGACCCCTCGACGGCAAGTACGGCCTTGCCCTTGCGTTTCCTATTGCGACGCCGGCCCTTCTTCATCGGTGTGGCGGCATCTTCATCAGTAGAGTCGGTTTCCGCACCGGTGTCTTCGCCGGGGTACTTCCTTCCCTCTTCATCCCGGGCGCATTTATCGGCCAGAACGTAGAGCTCGGCCACATCCTTAACCTTGGTCATCGCCAGCTCTTCGAGCATCTTGCGATTGCGCACGTTCTGGTGGAATGCGCTGATCACAGCGGCGGGATGAACGTTAGGGATGTTGTACTACACTCGGCTGAACCTCTGGATGTACTTGCGCAGGGTTTCCCCTTCCTTCTGGGGGATGATATGCAGATCGCTGGCCTGGCCATGAGCTTGGTGGCCTCCTGCGAAGGCGCCAACGAACTCATGGCACAGATCCGACCAAGAAGAAATGGAATCCGCCGGCAAGTGCATCAACCAAGACATAACATTGGGCTTCAGCGCCAGCGGGAAATAATTGGCAAGCACCTTGTCGTCGCGAGCTCCGGCCGCCTGCATCACGATGGTGTAAATGCTGAGGAACTCGGACGGATGGGTCTTGCCAGTGTACTTCTCGCCGACGTCGGGCTTGAACGTGCGGTGGGATGGCCACTGGAACTGCCGCAGCTCACGGGTAAAGGCTGGGCAGCCCACCTCGTAAGGTAGGCCGCCGGAGCCCCCCGGTGCTGGGTGGTCCATAGCGGGCCCTGCTCGCTTGTCCGGCTGGTGGCGTGTATCACGCCGGCGCTCAATAGTGGTCCGAGCATCTTCATGAGCTCGTTCTCGAAGAACTTGGCGCTGGTCGCGGTGGGTCCGCGGGTCGGACGAAGCTATAGAGATGTTATCACAAGCGTCGTCACGACGGGCAGACGCCCGCGGCGGCTGGCGAGGAGGAGGAGAGTGCACCGTGGCTGCAGCTCCCCCGGTCCTCCCAGCGCCAGCATGTGGTGGCTCGGTGGAGTGCCGCCCCGATGGCCCCGCCAGTTGCGGATCATCTTTGTTGGCGACGGCGACGAGGCTCCGGATGGTGGCCCTCCACTCGTCGAGCTTCTCTGCAGCAGGACGGAAGTCGAGGAGCAGCTGCGCGCGCGCCAAAGCTTCTGCTGGCATGGGTGGCGGCGCTAGCTGCGTGGACCGTGGCGTGGTTCGACTTCTAATCACATTAGAAGGAGCTCCACCACGACCCAGCGGCTGCGCACCATTTTTGCCAGCACTTCGGCGGGCATGCTGAACTCCTTCATCCCGCGAACGACGCACAGGGCTCTTCCCACGGCGGTGCCCAGAGTTGCCGGCATGGTGATGCTATTCGTCGCGCACACCATGGGAAGAGCGCGCAGTGGTCGCCGGCGTGGGTGTCTTGGAGGTCGCTGCGCCGCCCGGAGGTGGCACAACGATACCCCTGGAGGGCCCCGCGCCGCCTGCGGGGGCCCCAACTCCGTCGTTGGATCGGGCGACATGTGGACGGTCGTCGGGCATGAGAACGACGCCGCTCGCCAGGCTCTGACTGCTAGGGTGATACTGGTGCTCGCGGACCGCGGCCCGGGTCCTGTCTGCGACCGGGCTGCTGCTCGCCCGTAGTGGTACGGGCCGCTCGGCCCCCGACGAGCCGATCGCCGCGGACGTCTTCTTCTTGGGAGCCATGGCGATGGAGAAACGCTAGGCTAGCTACTAGACCAGATTCTCAAAATTGCGCCCCCTACCTGGCGCGCCATAGATGTCGGTGTGGAACGACACCTATGGGATCACAAGAATCCCTACTACGGTTGCTGGGGCGCGGGGTTGCGAGAAGAGCAGGATTAGTAACCAGCACGAGGATCGTTTACCTAGGTTCGGGCCGCGAGGATGCATAAAACCCTAGTCCTGCTTTGGTGGGTGTATTTCAGAGAGTTCTTGAGCTCTCGAACTAGCTGTGGTGAGTGTGTGGTTCGAAAGAGCCCAATCCTTCTCCAGTATGCCATGGGCCTCCTTTTATAGTCGAAAGGGGCTGCCACAGTGGCACACAAGAGGTGGAAAGGCGCACAGTGCTATGAGCTTATCGCTCGTATTACAGGACAAGATGCATTTAATGCGTAGCTTAGGTGTCCCCTTGCTTTATCGGGGACGGGGGCGAGGCCCGTCCCGTCCGTCGCTGCTCCTCCTTGCTTCGACACGCGCCCTGGCTACCGACGCATGCGGCGCCACATAGGCAGGCAGGGAACTGAGGTGGCGCGGTGGTGGAGCCTCCACGAAGATCTGCATGCCGCCACGCAGGCGTTTGATGAGTTGTCCTGGGAGCTGCATGTTGCCATGCAGGTGCCCGCCCAGCTGGTTGGGCTGGCAGCCGCATGTGAACGGTGGTGGAGACTTGGTTGGTGCGGGCCTGGTAGTGGCCCTGCTGGCGTCCTCGGTGAGGGCCTTGCCGGGTGGCCCGGCAAGGGTCTTGCCATGGCAAGCTGTCGTCCCCGGCAAGGACCTTGCCGGGGGTCTGGTGGCCTTCCTCGGCAAGGATCCTGCCGAGGATCGTCGTCTTCTAATCCTCATCTGATCTTGAATGTTCCTTGTCTTCACAAAGATCTGCATGCCACCATGGAGGTGCCTCCCGAGCCCTGGCCCAATGTGATGTTGGAGACCGTGGGCTCAAGGGTGGCTCGCTCTGTTGGTGTGGGGCGAGCTGCCCCGGCTAGGGTCTTGCCGGGGGAACCTGCTTTGTCCCTCTACTCTTTGTGGTCTTCGCCTTGGCGTTGCTCTGGTTATCTTGGGCTTCGGTCTTACCTTGGCTCACCTCCCCTGTCGTGCTTGGTGTGACCGTGGGCGCGGCTCCGACTGCCCGTGCACAGGTAAAGTGCGCCCCTCCTTTTGTACACCGACAAGGACTGCTGCCTGCATCTACTACTATTACTCCACACATCGACCGCTATCCAGCATGCATCTAGATTATTAAGTTCAAAAGAACAGAGTAACGCTTTAAGTAAGATGACATGATGTAGAGGGATAAACTCATGCAATATGATATAAACCCCATCTTGTTATCCTCGATGGCAACAATACAATACGTGCCTTGCTGCCCCTACTGTCACTGGGAAAGGACACCGCAAGATTGAACCCAAAGCTAAGCACTTCTCCCATTGCAAGAAAGATCAATCTAGTAGGCCAAACCAAACTGATAATTCGAAGAGACTTGCAAAGATAACCAATCGTACATAAAATAATTCAGAGGAGATTCAAATATTGTTCATAGATAAACTTGATCATAAACCCACAATTCATCGGTCTCAACAAACACACTGCAAAAGAAGATTACATCGAATAGATCTCCACGAGAATCGCGGAGAACTTTGTATTGAGATCCAAAGAGAGAGAAGAAGCCATCTAGCTAATAACTATGGACCCAAAGGTCTGAGGTAAACTACTCACACATCATCGGAGAGGCTATGGTGTTGATGTAGAACCCTCCATGATCAATGCCCCCTCCGGCAGGACGCCGGAAAAGGCCCCAAGATGGGATCTCACGGGTACAGAAGGTTGCGGCGGTGGAATTAGGTTTCCGTGGATGCTTCTGCTGGTTTGGGGGTACGTAGGTATATATAGGAGGAAGAAGTACGTCGGTGGAGC